>NC_052614.1:41655272-41779039 GCF_016545825.1 Eucalyptus grandis
ATATTAATTATTTACCATGTCGAAACAAAACGACGTCGTTTTTGCATTTGTCTAGCCACGTTAGCATGTAAAATGTTGTTGTTTGTACTTACCTCGCCGAAAAATCGCCACGTTAGTCGTTTGGCAAGATTTTCTCGCTGTTGGCACTTAAGTAAACCATTTTACTCCGATTTTGGCACTCCAGTGTCCGACACTCGCAAACATTACATATATTCAGAATACACAATCAACTCTTGGAGTCCTTATAAACAATTAATAGACATGTTACTATAGTAATAAGGTATCGATGCTGGAAGCTACTGAATCCATTCCCAGATCAGAAAAGAGAGCCTATCATCAATTGTGAATTCTCTCATAGGGGCAGGATTTGGGTTGGCTGGAACCCCTCTTTGGTGAGCTTTGAAGTGACTTCTTCCAATAGTCAGGTGATCCATGGTACCTTGAAGTTTCTTATGTTTGATATGTGCTGTTGTGTCTCGGTGGTATATGCTGAACATACTTTTGTAGCATGAAGGCCACTGTGGGCAGACCTTGTACAGATGAGTGTTGTGTTCCAGGGACCCTTCTGATCGGCTTGGGGACTCTGATACCTGGATTCCTTACTTTGATGAACTCAATCATTGCTTGAATCAGTCAGAGCTTGAGGACCTAAGGTATGTTGGATTTCGTTATACTTGGTCTACTTCCTCAGGGTTAACTGGAAGGCTAGGAAGATAGATCAAGTGCTTGTGAATGCTAAATGGAGCCAAGATTTCTCTTATTCCGAAGCATCTTTTATGGCGCCTAGCATCTCTGACCATACGCCAATGGTGGTTAAAGTGTTGCAACTGGTTTCTCGAAGAAAGCCTTTTAAGTTCTTCAATTTCTGGACTAAGCACCCATCCTTTCATGACATTATTTTGCAAGTATGGGAGAGCTCGGGTGAAGGGGTTCCAATGTTTAGGCTGGTGAATAAACTGAAGGCCCTTAAAGGCCGTTTGAAGCAACTTAATAGAGAGTCTTTCTCTAATATCTTTGAGAGGGTTGATGCAGCGAGGAGTGCTCTTAGGAGCGCCCAGATTAGCCTTTAGTAGGACCCCACTAGCGAGCTTCTTGCAAATTTGGAGAAGACTCATCGAAGGACTTTCATAGAGTTGAGAAATCAAGAGGAGTCTTTCTTCAGACAGAAGTCCAGGATCAGGTGGCATACCAAATGCTTTCACCATTTCGTTGATAGAATACAGCTGAGGAACATGATTCTTTCTGTTATGGATACCTCTGGTAATATTGTTTCGAACTCGAGCTTAGTGTAGCATACTTTCGTTTCTCATTTTCAGGAGCTTTTGGTACCGTGCTCTCTGTCTTCCAATCCCTCTTTGCTGGATATTCGGGAGGTCATCCGATGCCCTCTTAAGAAGGAATGGGTCAGTTTTATCTCCCGTCCATTCACTGAGGCGGAGATTCACGATACTATGTTCTCACTTGCTCGGGGGAAGGCTCCAGGTCCGGATGGGCTTGGTGTCGAGTTTTTTAAACATAACTGGGAGATGGTTAGGCCTTTGGTCATTGAAGCGGTAAAGGATTTCCTTGCCACGGGGAAACTTCTCAAGGAGATCAACAATACCATCCTAGTATTGATCCCGAAAGTTCCCAATGTGACATCAATCAATGATTATAGGCCTATTGCCTGTTGTAATACTATTTATAAATGTATTACTAAGGTTTTAGCTAACCGTGTGGCTGCAGTCCTGGCGATATTATCAGCCCTTATCATAATGCTTTCGTCAAAGGCTGGCGAATTAGAGACAATATTCTTCTTGTCCAAGAGTTGTTTGCTGGATTCCATCATGATCCATACAAGCCTAAGTGTGATGTCAAGGTGGATTTCCAGAAAGCTTATGACACGGTGGACTAGACTTTCTTCAGCTGGTTCTTCGTGCATTTGGATTCCCGGATCACCTAGTTCGAATTATCATGGTATGTGTACGCACTCCCAAGTTCTTTATTTCTTTGAAGGGGAACTTCATGGGTTTTTCCCTAGCAGCCAAGGCCTTCGTCATGGGGATCCCATTTCTTCCTGTCTTTTCACTTTGGTTATGGAGGTCTTCTCCGGGATCCTTAGTGCTTGTGCCAAGCAACCGGGATTCAAGTTCTTCTAAATGTGCAGGGCTTTGAGTCTTTCTCACCTATTCTTTACGGATGTTGTCTTCCTCTTCTGCGGAGCTGATTTGGCTTCGATCTCTCTCTTGAAGGATGGTTTGGATACCTTCTCCACTTGGAGTGAGCTAAAGCCAAACTCCAATAAAAGTAAGATCTTTCTTGTTAGAGGGTCGGCAGGCTTGCAGACTGAGATTCTTCTTGCCTTTGGATTCCTTGAAGGGAAATTGCTGGTGCGTTATCTGGGAGTTCCTATCATTTCCTCTCGGCTCGGCAAGGTGGACTGTGTGTCCCTAGTTGATCGCATAACGACCAGAGTCCAGTCTTGGACTCAACGCTTTCTCTCCTTTGCTCGCCGTCTTCAGCTTATAAGGTCAGTACTTCATGCAATCCAAGCTTACTAGGTGAGTGTATTTATTATACTTGTTGCAGTGTTGGATTGCATTGAGCAGATCTTGAGACAGTTTCTCAAGAAGGGCTCAGACCTAGTGAAGGGTGGTGCCAAGGTTTCCTGGGAAGACGTTTGCCTTCCAAATGAGGAAGGAGGGCTCGGCATTCGTAGACTGAAGGATTGTAATAAGGTAGCGATGCTGAAGCACATATGGATCCTATTTACGGACAATGAGTCCTTGTGGTGTAAATGGATCAATTCGACTTTCTTGAAAAAAGGAAGAGTTTATGGGTGGTAAGGAAACCCACTTTCTGCTATTGGGCTTGGAAGAGAATCTTTCATCTCAGGACCGAATTTCGACTTTCATTCCTCTGGAGGGTAGGGGATGGCCTTTTGGTTTCCTTTTGGTTTAACCACTGGCACCCGAGAGGCCCGCTGAACCTTTTATTCTTGGATTATTTGATCTGCTGGTTCGATTTACCCAGGCTCACTACAGTGGCTGATCTTTTTTCACCGTTTGGTCAAACCATGAGAATAGTGTTAGAGTCTTGGGAGCAGCCGATTCTTATTCTTTCGCAGATACCGAATCACTTTACTTGGCTAGGAAATTCTTTCGGTTTATTCTCTATTGCTTTGGTGTGGCATGCTATCAAAAGGAAGAAGGCTCGAGTTGATTGGGCTTCCTTGATCTGGAACAATGTCATCTCTCGAAGATATCAGTTCAATCTCTGACTTATCACCAAGAACCGTCTTCCCACTTAAGCCTTGCTTTTATCTCACGGCAGGATTGGGGATGCGTTGTGTGCCTTTTGCAAATTGACACCGAATTCCATCAATCACCTATTTTTTGGCTGTTGCGTCACAGCCAGTTTTGCCTTCTTTTGGGCTGCTAGATGCAACCTCCCTTGGCACAACAGGGCATGGTTAGAGAATCTACGTTGGGCTATGAAATTCCTTTTCGATAAGGATTTCTATCCCTCCATCGCCCGCTTTTCGTTTGGTGCTCTTTGCCACATTATTTGGAAGTACATGAATGAGATTCTGTTTAGAGACCATACCCTGGCGGTTCCAGCTGTGAAAAACCACGTCATTAAGGCTGTTAAGGATAAGGCCTTAACTTTCACAAATGTTGAGGACAACTTGAGGAATAGAAGACTTCAACGTAGCTGGGGGATTGATCCTTGCATTTTCTCATCTGATCCGACTCATCCATAGTGTTCCTACTTGTGGACGTTGTTTTGCTGCTGGTTGGCTCACGGTGCTGAGTTTCATTGCGGGGGTTTCGCTTCGCTTCTGCTGTGGAACGCTTCGCTAGGTGCTGCTTGTGGAGGGTGACGTCATTTTTATTGGGGTTTTTGGGCGTGGGTAGCCGTTGTTTGGCATGCTAATTGCCTTCTTTTGTTTGGTGATCCTTCGTTGTGGCCTTCGTTGTGCTAGCTTTGCCATGAAGCTTGTTGTGCCTTGTTGGCTTTCCGTTTTCCTTCTTTCGGCACCCTTACACTCATTATGCCTCTGTTTCATTTTGAGTGTTTGTTTTGGTGCCGTTCGCTTGTATATATTGGTTAAAGCTTAATACAATTACTTTTACAAAAAAAAAAAAAAAAAAACCATCTAGTGAATGATGAGGGGATACATATGAAAGTGCCTGAAACAAGTAGTATCCAAGGAGAAATTTGGCAAATGGCTTCACCATCAGCTCACATTCCAAATGGGCAATAGCATTTGTAGCTTCCAACCTTATTCTTGCACTTTCCACGGCATCGGTTTAGCTTTGAGTCCTTGCATTCATCAATGTCTACATAATGTAGAAGAGAAATTGAACCGTTATCTCGTTTGTGGTTAAAACTAATTGCATAAGTTTGTGCATGGATTATAAGATAAATAATGCTATCTCATTTAGGTTTTGGTTATAGTACTGTGACATGTGTCCACTCTCTTTCAAGATGTCTTTTCTTTCTCTACTCTTAGTCTCTCTCCACGCCAAATCTGAGCTCAACAATGGCATTGTTCTTTGCCATCAACTGAGATCAACACTCTCTCGAACTTTATATACAAGATCCGTTGAGGGCACACGAGCTAAGATACGATCCTGTGTACAGAACCTGTGGAAATTGAGCTTTTGCAAAAATGCATGAATACCTACGTTGCAAAAGCCAAGCAGGGGGTCGTATACGGTCACCGGGGACAACGACTAAGCCTAGGAAGGAGGAGGTCAATCTTTACATGCATATATAAAATTATAAATATAGCTTTTATTCTATGAGTAAGGTGGATCTGCTAATATGCATATACATCACTAATTATGATGGACTCGTCAGATCTAATGCTTTAGATGCATTGTAATATACGTACCATGTTGAATATGTGTATATAGGAGAGCAAGCACAAAGATTTGAGAGAGAAGGAAAATTCATTGCTGTAACATGGAAATAGAGTTGCTAGAAATGTTGATGATGATGTTCGTAGGGTGGTGATAGTGACCTGACTTGTTCTATTAGGCAAAATGTTGGAATCCTAGGAGAAACACATGCCCAAGTTCGAATTTTTTCAATTGGGCCTATCATAATCATTGAGGAAAAATTACCAAAAAAGTCTAAAACTTATTACAATTATGCTAATTCAAGGCTCAACTTTTTTTTTTGTCAATTGAGTCATGAACCTTTTACATTTATGATAATTCAATACATCCAGCCAATTTTAGTCAGAAATCATTGATATGAATGCCGTTGCCCTATGTGGTGCAATTGGCGTTAATGTGGACAATTTTAAATAATATTATAATATTTTTCAAAATTTTCAAATATATCTCTATTTTTTCTCTTTCTTTTTCCCCCTTCCTTCCTCCTCTAGCTAGTCACTAGAGGATCGACCTTGCCATTGTTGGCTAAGGTCGGCCTTGCTTAGCGATGTTGCAACTAGCTAAAGGGAGAAGGGAGAAGAAAAAAAAATAAAGAGAAAAATAAAGAGGAAAAATAAAAAGATATTTCGAAAAATTATTAAAATATTTAAAATGTTCACGTTAGCATGGGCCACATCATATATGATGGTCAGTGTCCATGTTAGCAATCTTCAATTAAATTTAGCCGGATTGATTGAATTGACACAATACAAAAATTTATGACTTAATTGGCAAAAAAAATTAGGGCTAGGACTAAATTGACGCAATTGTAATAGGTTCATGACTATTTTAGTAATTCTTCCCAGTTATGCTCAATGCTAGATATAAACTCAGATCTAGGCACGAATGCCTAAACTTACATAGACCTCTCATTAAAATTAGAGATAAGTGTATTAGAAGTGCTAAAATTTGTCATGAAAGTCCAATTGAGTCTAAAACTTTCAAAATTTTTAATTAAACTTGTCACAAAAATGTAATCGAGTTCTAAACTTTTCAAAAAGTGCAATCAACAAAATGATTTGATTAGACTAATTTAACAAGTTTTATGACTCGATTATACTTTTTAAAAAGTATTAAGAGTCAATTGCACTTTTGTCACAAGTTTTATGACTTAATTGAACTTTTTGAAAGTTTTAGAACTTAATTACACTTTTGTCACAAGTTTTAGGATTTCTAATATACTTATCCCTTAAAATTATAAGTGGTAGTTGACATCAAATAATGAGAAAACACACTCTCTCTTCCCCGTCACTTTCCCCTGAACTCACCATCCGCCCCACAACCACCAAGGCCCACTCGTGCCACTAACGTTATCGTCATTGTGACCATTGCATTGCCATCCCCGCACCATCTAGCCATGGCCTCGTTGTCTCCTTGTCGAGATTGTACTCAAGTGAGTTAAGGCCAATTGTCCCCCACCACGCACCATTGCCTTGTCCCTCTTTACGTAATATTGCTGCAGTTTTGTCTTCTCTGTGGGAGACGCATACATAGATATGGTCTCCTCCATTAGTGGAAGCGACTAGCATGCAAATCTTATCTCCATCATTGTGGAGGAGACGTTTGGGAGACTTGTCAACTTTGAGATGAGGTACAAGGCAGACTCGTGAAGAGAGAAGGTGGGGGAGGGGGGAGAGACCGCTGTGTGGCATCCTAAAATTTCATAACAATCCCTAGATGCACTACGACCCATGAATAGGTAATGGAAGTGCCATCAAACTATATTATAGTCATTAGACTAGTGGATTACAATAAAAACAAGGTCGAGCATTGAATGGATTATTGTTTTGTTGGAAATATATCCTATGTCCATGTGTGATCTAGGTTGTACTAAAGGATAAATTGATAAGGAATTTTCTATTCTTCGCCGTGTACTCTATAAGTCAGATTACCATCGATTAATGTTGCAATATTATATGGCCATGTGAGTATTTGTAATTATGTATATATAAGCGGGGATTAAGGTGGATTATTAGGAGCAAGTGTGGGCTGGATACCTAAGGCCCAAAACAGCCCAAAGCAGCCCACATTCCCCCATCATTCGGTCAACCAAGGCCCGGCCGAATGAGGCCCATCATCCTTGCATGAAGATTGACAAGTGGCAAGAGAGATTAAGTAAGTGTCGCTGCCCCCATTGCTTCACCAGTAATCTCCATGCAAACCTAATGATTACAAGCTAATCAAGAGAATAAAAGAAAAAGGGGGAGGCAGATTGATCGAGAGAACCACCGAGGAAGAGAGCGAGTGACTGAGATAAAGAGAGAGTGGTGAGGGTGCTTCAGCAAGGGGAAGAAGGAGACCAGCCCTGCCGTGTGTGCGCCTGCTGCCGCCGTCGACGCCGCCTAGTTTCGTCGTCGATCAAGCCGCGCTTGAAGCCCTCCAGTCACTGATTTTGCTTGCTGTGATTGCGTTGGACTTAAGGTAAGTGAGAGTCCATTGATCTACATTTGCTGTGTTGTGATTGTTTAGTGAAGTGTAATAGAGTTTGGAGATGCTTGAATTGTGATGCTGGATGCTGAAATTCAAAAGAACAGAAGTAGTTCCTTAGGACTAGTAAACTGTTTCATGGAAAAACAGCTTGACCTTTGGCGACTCCGTGAATTTTCTGTAATTTTCTAGCCGGAGTTTGACTTCGTGTCCTTGATGAAAGTTGTAGATGACATCTTAAGGAATAAAATACTAAAATTGGGAAGAAACGTACATGTATTGATCGGTGAAACGATTTTTCTTTGAAAGTGTTAGATCTGGAAACTGTTACCGAGGGTTAAGGAGAGTTATAGTGATTATAGCTCTTGATCTATCATGAATCAGACTTTGAGTCCTTCACGAAACTTTTATCTTTAGGTTGTTTCTATAACATCTCAAAATTTCATAATTTTCGGAGTTTATTTAGGGATTATACCGAATTTGTTACTAATGCTTTGCAATAGTGATGTTTGAAGTTTTATGGCTGTGATGCATGGACCATAGCGACTCGTACGAAGTTCTTTTGACATGGTGTTCTTCATGAAACCTTTTTCTCTAGATCTCGTTTATAACATGTTAAATTCTCGGAATTTATTAAGATCATTTATTAATTTTTCCAGAATTTTAATTAAAGGAGTGCATTCTGTTTTATCCGAAAATTATTTTATTTTCAACAACAAATGAATTGCTCTATGAGATGTGATATCTTGGGTCATTATTTATCCAGAATAAGTGGTGACATTAGCATATCATATGGCATCAAATGGTATTTTCAAAGTGAGATATATATATGTGTATATATCATGATGTTGATGATACCGTCGAACGACTAAGTCGACGATGCCCCGAGAGTGTCGGGATGCCCATAGGGTCAAGTGAGTCGATGCCGATTGGATGCCCAGAGGTGTGTGCCGGATGTCCTCGGGAGTTTCGAGATGCCCGGAGGTATGTGACGGATTCCCGAAGGTGTGTGCCGGAGGCCTTGTGACGCCAGTTGGGCTACAAGATGCCCAAAGGTGTGTGCCGGAGGTCTCATGATGCCAGGTTGGATGCGAGAGCCAGAAGGGATGCAAACACTAGTCCCTAGGGAAAAAAATGATGAGATCCTTTTTTGAATATCGAAATGGGAAATGAATCATGTATGTGTGTGCATATGGCATGGTACATGAGTTGTCTATGAATTTTGAATTGGTATTATTTGGCATTGAAAATGTGGTTATTAAGGTATGGGATGAGCCTTATGGATTTATATGCATGGTTGCATAGATGTTATGTGCATGAAATCTTGGTTGTCTTGCTTGTTGCATCGTGTGGTTTGGTGGATCTTTTACTGCTGAGTGGTTGTACTCACCCATTTTGGGGACTAACATTTCAGACTAGGAGTTATGTCTCCGTCGCCAGTCACCCCCGGTACTTTATATGGCATATCGACCGACGTCGAGGTTGAGTGTACGGAGCATCATCACCCCAAGATATGGGGGTTAGTTTTTGTTCGTGCAAAGGTTCTAGTTTTGTACGACATTGGATCACCCGCTGGCCTTGTCATTCAAGAGTTCTTGTCCTTGCATGTCCGCCATGACGGGGTTATGCTAGGGATGCTGCAGCCGCCGTCGGCTGACGGACCAGGTTGGGTGTGACTGAGCGCAATGGAGGGAGGAAAAAGCTTCTTTTTGGACGGCTGGCGCTAGATGATGGATCGATATATATGACTGCTGTGGAGTCGGGTACTTTTGGTTATAGCCGAGCTTAGAAAAGTCTTGGCCTTTTGATGTATCGACTCATGATGTCCATCAAAGTTATATAAATAAAAGTTGTTTGGCTCTAACTTATATAAGATGTGTAGTTGGTGTGCATTGCATTATCTTGTTGAGCATGCGATAGGGAGATATGAATATGCTTCTGTTATATGAATTGCGCTGGGACCGATTTGAGTGACATAAACCCCCAGGACTTATGTGTGGCACCCTGAAATGCCTGAGGCCGCCACAGGTACCTATCACTCTACCTAGTGAACGCTAGTTTCATCTCTTAGTGGAAACATCGAAATTCATAGGCAATTTTTTTTTTTTAAAACGGTCCCAGTGCAACTTATTAGCGGAAGCATAAACAAGTCTCACCATTCCTCCCTCCATTAACCATAATGCAATGCACACCACTAAGCACCGTAAGAAAAGATAAAGCCAAGACACTTTTATTTATATATTTTCACGATGTATTTCTCGGGTCAGTACAACAAAAAAGAAAAGCCAAGACTTTTAGCTACACTTGGCCACAACCCAAAAGATATCTCGACCCCTATATCGATCACGTGTCATCCTCCATCTACTAGCATCAGCTACTCTAAAAAAGAAACGTCAGCTCTCTACTCCTCACGCGGCCATCACACCCATCCTGGCGCGTCGGGCGGTGGTGGCGGCAACATCCCCCGAATCACTCCATCTTGGCGGACGTGGACCGACAAAAACTCCTAAATGACCGGGCCCCTAGCCAGGCCCACATCATACATGACCAGCACGCGAACTCGCACCAATGTCAGACTAGGGATGGTAACGCAATCAATCTCCGAACACTTTACCTCCACGTCAGATGGGAGGCCATAAAAGGTACCCCGCGTGACCGGAGAGAGTGACATCTTCCTAATCTGAAATGTTGGTCCCCGAAGGGGTGAGTACAACCACTCAGCAGGTAAAAGATCCATTAAACTACTCAATGCATCACACAATACAATCATAACACCATAGCATAGTACATATCAATTCATGCATCCAAGCATAACTTACCTCGCAGCCATGCTTACATGTCACCATACCATATGTGCATACATCCTCATGCACTCATCACCAAGCATTCATCCATATACCATCATGCCATAGGTGCACATACAACCATGCACTCATATACATCATATCATACATCCATGCATACATATCACCATACCATGCATGATTCAATTTCCACTTTTTATCTTTCAATTTGATCACCACATCTTTCTTTCCTCGGACCAGTAATTGCATCACACATTTTATCACTCGCACCCCAACCTGGCATCGCGAGAAAACCTCCAGCACATACCATCGGGCATCCGGCACCCCCACATTCTGGGCATCCCGTATCCCAACTGGCATCACGAGCCATCCCCCTGGGCACAAACCTCCGTGGCTTCCGGCACCCAACCATTCCGGGCATCTCGAAACTTTTTCTTGCGCTGTGACACCCCGATCCCTTCTAGGGTCGCCATAGGCACCTGGCGTTACACCTAATTACATCTCTTATGCCGAAGCATCGTAATTCATAGACATTATTATTTTTTTAAAACGGTCCCAGCGCGACTCATTAGCGGAAGCAAAATAAAACATCACCATCTCTCCCCCTACCAACCATGATACAAATACACACCACTAATCACCATGATTAATAGACAAGCCACGACACTTTATTTACATATATTTTCAAGATGGGATTTCTTTGGGTCGATACATCAAAAGGAAAAGCCAGGACTCAGCCATGTCCGGCCTAAAACCCCAAATAGAACCCTCGACCCGCTACAACTCACGTGCAACAATCCCCATCATCAGTGTCGGCTAACTATCCCCAAAAAGATCCAGCTCCTACTCGTCACGCACGGGCCCTCACACCCAACCCGGTGAATCAGGCGGTGGCGGCGGCAACATCCCTCGCATCACCCCATCGCGACGAACGTGGACGGAGATGAACTCTTAGACAACCGGGCCCCCAACTAGGTCTATGTCGTACATGACTAAACAGCGCACTCGAATATACGTCAATCCAGGAACAAAAGGACAACCAAACTCCTCGCACTCGACCTCGACATCGGATGGTAGACCGTAAAACACACCCCGCATGACGGCAGGAAGCGGCATGCTGCTAATCTGAAATGTTGGTCCCCAAAAGGGGTGAGTACAACCACTCAGCAGGTAAAGGAATCCAATAACCACTTATTGCATCATACAAGTCATACATTCATTCCAGGCATTACTTACCTTGAAGCCATGCGTATACTATCATGCATCATCACCACAATCATAACACATACATGTGTATCATCATGTCATACTCATATCATCGTCATCATGACATTATTATATCACACATATGTCATCCTCATCATATACATGACACCATCATACCATACACATGTCCTCATCATCATGGCATCATCATATCACAACATATATGCATGTCATCATGCCATATCATATATCATCATCATATCATGCATATCATCATGCCATGGGTGATCCTCATCATATCACATCATACATCATCATCATCATGCATATCATCATGCCATGGGTGATCATCATCATGTCATATCATATCATGCATGGTTCAATTTCCACTTTTAACTTTCAATTCGATCACCACATCACCCTTCCTCGGATCATCAATTTCATCTCATATGTTACACTCGCATCCCATGCGAGAAAAACCTCCGGCATTCAGCCATTCAAGGCCACCGGGCATCCGGCCCCCCACATTTCGGGCATCTCGTATCCCAACTGGCATCACGAGGCATCCTCTCGGGCAAAGACCTCCGACGAGGCTTCCGGCATTTACACTCCCTGGCCGAGAATCCCGCACCCCTACTGGCATCGCGAGGCATCCCCCTGGGCAAAGATCTCCAGGGCTTCTGGCACCCCCAACTTTCCGAGCATCCTGAAACTCCCAGGGCCATCCGGCAATGTATCTCTATACATTCCGGGCATTATCATCCGCCACAACAATCTCCTCATTTAACATTATTCATGTTCACCAATTTCGGTCTCAATTTAGCATGGCATATGATGCAATGGCAACCAAAAATCATGTTCAACATTGAATTCACACATGCATCTCAATTCATTGTCATGCATACATCAAGACCTCATCACACATACTACATGGTACAAAATAAAATTCATGGAATTTATGCCAATTAAAATGATCCATTTATCATGCCCTTTTTACATTTATTTAAATTCCAGCTTGTGCCATTTTCAAAAATATTAAATTTAATATCTATATAATTATCAAAAATAATTAAAATTAAGGCAAGTGATAATCAAGAAAATAGGATAATGATTTCGTGCAAAATACATGGCCAAATAGAATTCCACACAAATCCATAATTCACACAAAACAGCATATAATTTTCGGATGAAATCAGAATGCACAGTCTCCGAAATAATTTGATTAAAATATCCATACGACCTCCAAAAATTATGAAATTTTACCGAGTTATATCCAAGACACTAAAGTACATTTTTTATGCGTATTTCCAAGCCAAATTATTTTTAGATTGTTTTCTACAGTCACACGAAGCTTCTGGATCTTACACCGAATCGTCCAGTGCATGCTTCTCCGAAATACTGAGTTTTCACCTACCTATTCTTCTTCATTTCCTCTGAAATTTGGATATGTTTTACATCAAGATTTTATATACAAGTTTTATGAAGAGATCTAAGTCAAAAATCCAGATTATAGTCGTCGTTTAGGTCCATGAAGTCTCGGGTGTCCTGTACCACGTCTCCAGAATTTCTGTCTTCAAGATTTAGTCGATTTACTAGGTTATACTTGTTCATTTTGCTTCAAATTTGCGTATGTTGTAGTTTAAGATGTCCCCTACAACTTGCATGAAGAAATAGAAGAGATATTCTTAGCACAAATCAACATGCAACCACAAATCCATCAAAAGGTCAGTGAAATCGTTCCAAATCTGAGGTCTCCGTAGGATGAGATTTTAACCCCTTAAATCTCCATAATTTTCCACCAAATTTTAGTATGTTGTATTGTAGGATGTTAGTTACAACTTTCATGAATAGATCGAAGCCCAAATCGAACTCTAAACATGCATGCAAGCTCTCACAACATTCTGACTCGAGCGGATTCAAACGAAAACAGTAACCTTATTCAAAAACAAGTCATCCAAGCTTTGGTTTTCCTCTCCTAATCACCCAAATTCGACATACATGTAACACACACACATGCAAGAGCAGCAAGAGGACTCCAACTTGCCTCTAGACCGAACGGACGACGGCACACGGCGGCGATCACGGCGGCACACGGCGGACGGACGGCGACTCCTCCTCTCGGCCACTCTCCCTCTCTCTCTCGAATTCTCTCTCTCTCTCTCTCTCTCCCTTTCTTGGCCGAACAAGCCACCGGCCACTCTCTCTCCTTCCCTTCTCTTTTATCCCCCCATTTCCTAATCATTAGTAATCATTGTTTGCCACTCCAATTGACCAATGCATGCCATCCCTCTCTAAGCCAATGCATGAAGATCTCTTGCCACTTGTCTTTATGGGCTTTTGGGCTTGGGCTTTTGGGCTTGGGCCGGCCACTCTTGGGCCTCCTCTTGGGCCGGTCGACAGCCCCCTTTCGTGGGCCTAATTGGGCCGACTAGCTTGGCCCATCAAGGCTTCGGCCAATGGGCCTAAGGCCCAACCTAATTAAAAAATTAAAATTTCCCCCTTTTTTTTTTTGAATTTTAAATTTTATATTCCACATGGCCAAAGTCTTGTGACATTTTATTTAATTCATAAGGTGCATGGCCAAGCATAGATTATCATTATTAATCTATCTAATTTAAAATTTCATAAACACAAGCACAAATCACCTAATCTTAAAAAGACTAATGGCTAAAGCATTAAACCATAGGTAATTTCATTACCTAATTAGAGACTTTAACACACCTTATAACTTGACTTTGAATTTCTGGATGCCACACCCGAGGACATCCGGGCATGTATCACAATACAACCGGGCATCCGGCACCCCCCATCCCGGGCATCCTGACACTCCCAGGGCATTATCGGCTCACCTCCAACAGTCTCCTCATTCAGCATAATTCATATTCACCAATTTATGTCTCACAATCAACATGGCACATGATGTAATGGCAACAAAGTCAAATTCAACATTTGATTCTATATGCAATGCCAAATGTCATCACATGTGCAGCAAGATTTAATCACTTAAATCAATATAATTCATGGGGCTCATCCAAAACAGAATAATCATAAATTACAGCATTTGAAATTCGCACAATTCAGCTTGCACAGTTTTAGAAAATATTTCCATTAAATACCCAAATAACCTTTAAAAATTATGAAATTTGAACATGTGACAGTCAAGACATAATGGCAGATATTTCATGAAGGACACTGCACCAAAAGACCCTCATATCATGCGGTATAGACCGAACATCACAGCACCATTATC
This sequence comes from Eucalyptus grandis, assembly GCF_016545825.1. Lineage (NCBI taxonomy): Eukaryota > Viridiplantae > Streptophyta > Magnoliopsida > Myrtales > Myrtaceae > Eucalyptus > Eucalyptus grandis. The sequence continues at coordinate 41,669,885 of NC_052614.1, forward strand.
ATAACCACTTAACTTGCACAGTTTTCGAAACATTTTCAGTTAAATAGGCAAATGAACTTAACAAATTATGCCACTTGTATATGTTTCAGGGAAGACATAAAGAAAGATACTTCATGAAGAACACTTTGCCGAAAGAGCTTCATATAAAATGATATGACCCATGCATTGAAACTGATTAAGTCCGAACGCGTCAGATTACACGATTTTAGAAATATTTCCGATTGAATACCCAAATGATCTTCAAAATTCATGAAATTAAAATATGTTGTATCCAAAATCCTAAGGTTTTTTTTTCATGAAGAAATCAAAGTCAAATTCGTTCTAGGTGATTTAATATAGGCGGTTAAAGCTTCTGTTTCAATACCGAAATTTCCAGATCTGACTACTTCCGAAAAACCATGATTTCACCTATCTATTCTTGTTATTTTCCTCTAAAGTTTTTATATGTTAAACCTCAGGATGTCCTTTACATCTTTCGTTAAGAAATCGAAGTGAAATTTCAACAAAAAGATAGGCTTACAGACCATGCGTTCATCAAAGGTAGTTACCGAAATCTCCAGATTCAGTCTCTCCGAAAAATAAATATTTCACCCACTTATACTAGTTCTTTTTGTCCAAAATTTAAGTATGTTATATTTCAAGAAGTCCTTAACAACTTTCATTTAGAAGTAAAAGCCAAAATCCAACTCGAGCATCACATGCAAGCCACTACAACATTCAAGGCCAAACTGTTTTCTCAAGAACAGTTTACTAGTATCAAACATCCCTCTTAAAACTTCAACTTTTAACACCCTAAACATCCGAAATCTATCACCATTCAAGCACACATGCTAGACACAACATGCAAGACCAGATTAAGGATCCCAACTTGCCTCTAAACCGAGCAAACAGCGAGCAGCGACTGGACACAGCAACGAACGACGGACACACGGCGGACGGTCGACGGACAGCTCTCCTCCTTTCCTCTCTTCTTCCGCACGCTCACTCCCCCTTTTCTTGATTTCTCTGTTCCCCTCGGTAGCTTTCTCTCTCACTCTCTCTCTCCGGCGACGCTTCCCTTTCATCATCAACCGGTTCCCTCAAATTTTCCTCTCTTCAATGATGAACAATTATTGATTTTGCATGAAGGACACTTGGACTAAGGGGGAAAACACTTGGCAAAATCTTCATGCAAAAGAGTGGGCCTCTCATGGGCCGGTTCCTCCTTGGTCGACGGCCCAATGGGGCTCCATTCAGCCGGGCTTGAGGCCAGCGTGGCCGACAGCTCCCCCTCCTCCTTTGGGCTTCGCGGCTAGGCCCAAATGGCCGAAGGGTGGGGCTTCTTGTGGGCTGGTCAAGAATGGGGTCAGGCAATTGGGCTGGTTTGGGCCTTCAATTATCCAGCCCATCCTCATCCTATTAATTCACCTAATCCTTAATTATATAAACACCTAATTGGAATTTATAATTCACAAAACTTTGTGACCTATCTTAATAAATTCCAATCCATAATCCCCCATGGCCAAAAATAGCAATTTTTCTATTAAATAATTATTCACCAAACGCTTGGCCAAAGTCTTAATGCAAGACATGAATTAGAGCACCCCTAAAGATTGGCAAGGAATTCTAGGATGCCACATTATGGACCCATTACAATTCTATGGTATTAGAGTGAAATATTATAAGGTCAATGAAAGATAAGCTAATTGTGGCGACCCTAATAGATCGGGGGCCATTTTTGGGGTGCCACACACTGTGGTTGTCCAAGGCCCATGAATGCCGACGCTAGGCTCGCCTAAGGTGGTGGAGGAATGACATGGTGGCGTCAATGTCGAGGGGTGCTAGCCAAAGAGTGGAGGTAGTGGTCGAGGAGAGAGAGAAGGGGCGACACAAATTAAATGGCAGCTCATTAAATGGGTGAACTAGATGGAATCAATGTGTAGATATAGTACTCTCCTATCTGGCTCTTGCATTGTGATTAATAATTAGTATCCACACGGTTCATTTGAGGGCGATAATTCATGAGCCTTATATGTTCATTACCTTGACACCTATCGGAGTGATCATAGGGATTCCCCTCGTACCCAGCCTTGCAAGAGCAACGATAACTTGGTCCATCCACGAAGTTAATGCAGTTAGTGTTGCTGCCACAGGCATAGCTCAACCTGTTGGAATTCAAGTCGATGGAAGACGAATTACCTTTATACGATGCGCAAACAACAATTAACCCCGGAATGAATGTTGAATTGCGGATGAATCATGAACAAAAATACTTCACGTTGGTCTGAATGCAATCATGAGGAAAGCACTCGATTTCCACAGCGTAAATGCCTATTGTTCTTGTAAAGAAGAAATGGAACACCTTCTATTCTTTGATGGAAATGGAGAGGAATTTCTAAGCATATGTTCTGCCAACCATGCCAATGGTTATCATCAAAAGACTTTTATACATTTCTCTTCATACCCTTTCAAAAGGTGCCTTTCCATCGTAGCATATCAAAACGGAACGATGCATTCCAATCGCACCCCATCATGGATATATTAATAAAACACTACATCTCCCACTCGGACATGATGGACTTGATAGCGCTCTATCAAGAATATAAGTCATTCAACATTCATCAACTTTATAAAAAAATTCATACTGGCAAGTAAGCCGTGCAACCAGTGAGTACGCCTGCACTTGGGAGCTCAAATTATGCACCTGTTAGGGATGACATAATGGCTACAACCCAAAAGGAAATAAACAATCGATGTCTCACAGTGCCTCAAACATATTTTGTTACATCAATCCAAGTATACCTATCCCTCAAATGCTATACTTGACTATTCTTAAAACACCGTATATTTACAATTATATCCGCAATCACATAAAGCGCTACAATTGGTCGACCAGTAAATACAAGTGATAGATGTAAAACAACAATAGTTTTCCTTTGCACTCATGTCTTTCTCAATTTCAGAACAACTGCTTTCCTAGACACGTCCCATAAGGCCATATCTATTCATGACCGTCGATAACATGCTAAAGTAGCAACATTGATATTCCACTTCGAGAACATAATCAGAAATAACATAGGGCAAAAAATGAGATAAATTATAAATTACCTCAAGAGCTCACATGATGAGTAAATAGGGATAATTTTACTCACCTTCCCTTGTCAGTTGAACAATGCACATGTAGTATGAATTACATGCTATAGTGGATTTCTCTTTTTATAAGAGAGTAAGTCATTTATTAAATATATCCACTATACGAATCTTAGTCTAAACATAGTCACGTGCTCCTCACGTACTCATGTTTAGCTCGAGTGCTATATCAACTCGCTTTTTATAGCACCCAATTAAGTACTCACATCCGGCATCTTTCAGGCATATATGATTGTGGGACTATCATATTTGGTCTTATTATAAACAAATCACAGATCTCATCTTGACTCCAATCAAGGCGACATCTTATTTTATGTACTAAACTTGCTCCTCAGCATTCATTTGTACATAACGTCTCATCTCAACATGCTAACTATAGCACTTGAGGTGATTGCTCGTGTGAGTGAGCCAATCATTGCCTGCTGACATACTTTTCAATAATATATGTGTGTATGTGCTAGTCTCATAATGGATTTGTACTTATTGATAAAACATCAAGTCACTAATAAACAAACAAGTACAATACATATCTCCACATGTACATAAACCAATAATTCTCTACAATAACACATATCACATTTTACGCAATCCTAGTGACATCCTGTGGATCAAGAATATGTCTCTAGGAATAGCCTTCGTAAATGGATCAACAACCATTCTATTGGTTGAAATACATTGTAGGATCACTTCTTTTTGCGCTATAATATCTCTGATGAAGTTGTTTTTTATGTCAATGTGCTTCGTCCTTCCATGATACTTGGGATCTTTCACATAGGCAATGGATGCTTGACTATTGCAATAAACTATCACCAGTCTTTGAACCTCGGTGATAGTGGCTAAATTTTCCAAGAAACGTTTTTGCCATATTGCTTCTTGCATTGTGGTAGAACATGTAATAAATTCTGTCTCCATTGTAGACAAGGCTGTGCATGTCTGTTTCTTGCTATTCCCAGAAATTGCACCTCCCTTGAGCAAGAACGCATATCTAGAAGTCGATTTACGCTCATCCAGGTCTCCACCCCAATCAGCATATAAATAGCCTAATAGGCGTAAATCATTCCCTTAGTAACAAAGTTGATAGTCCATAGTGCATTTCAAGTATCTCATGACCCTCTTCATTGCTTTCCAGTGTGCTTAACTAGGATTTGATTGATATCGGCTCATCAATCCCACAACATAACTTATGTCGGGTCAAGTACACATCATAGCATACATCAAACTTCCGACTGCACTAGCCTAAGGAACAATTTCCATTACTTTAATTTATTTTAGAGTCTTAGGACACATCTCAGTACTTAGGCCTTCACTCTGCATGACAGGGGTATCAATGGGATTATAGTGCTACATATTGAAATGTTCAAGAATCTTCATAATATAAGACTCTTGTGATAAAGTAAGGAGTTTCCTTGGTCGATCTCTTTCGATCTTAACTCCTAATATATAAGCAGCTTCTCCCATGTCATTCATTTCAAAATTGAATGATAACCATTCTTTTATCGTGATAACCAAAACCTTATCATTTCCAACTAATAGAATATCGTCCACATAAAGTGATCAAATCACAATTTTATCTTCGGACCGCTTGACATATACACAGTGATCTTTTTCAATCATCCTGAAACCAAAAGTTGTTATGGCTCAATGAAAACGAAGATACCACTGTCTAAATGATTGGTTAAGGCCATATATTGAGCGATGAAGATTGCAAACTTGATGCTCTTTGACATTTAGCTATGAAACCTATTGGCTGCTTCATATAGATTTCCTCATATAGTTCTCCATTGAGAAATGCCGTCTTTACATCCATTTGATGTAATTCAAGGTCCAAATGTGCAACGATAGCTAGAATAAGGCGTATTGAGACAAACCTTACAAATGGTGAAAAAGTTTTCTCATAATGTATACCCACTTGTTAAGTATAACTTTTTGCCACAAGGTGAGCCTTATACTTTTCAATGGATCCATCTGCCCTTCGCTTAATCTCAAAGACCCATTTGTTTATGACCTTACGATTGGGTGGTAGATCAACCAAGTCCCAGACATGATTTGCCCTCATTGACTCCATCTCATCTTCCAAAACTTTTCTCCATTCTTCCTTATTGGAGGATGAGAAAGTCTCTTGAGTAGTCTTAGGCTCGGCATTGTCTTTTTGAGCAATCATAAATGATTTCCCTTCAATCTCAAAACGACGATGAGGAATGCTTTTACAATTACTTTTACACAACTGAATTTCTCTTGAATTCAATTCGCCAGACGATACAACACTCCCACTAGGTCTTGCATGTTGAGATAAATCTTCATTTCCCTCTACAACATTAGTGGGTGTGTTATTAGGATCTTCCATCTCATATAATTAGAAGTCTTTATCAATCTCACCTCTATTAGGAAAATCGTTCTCCAAGAATGTGACATCTGGTGATTCCATTTTAGTCACACTCCCATCAGCTTGTTCACCTATGAAGACGTACACTTTGGAGTGTTCAAAATATCTTATAAAGATACATTTCTTCCATCTAGGGCCTAATTTACCATATTTATGGGAAGATTCATGAACATAAGCTACACATCCCCATGGACGTAGAATACTCAAGTCTGGTTTCCTACCAATCCATAATTCATAAGGGGTGGAAGTGACCGATTTTGAGGGCACTTGGTTAAGTACATAGACAACAATCAATAATGCATCTCCCCAGTAGGAGATAGGTAAATTTTCTTGTGCCATTATAGACCTAACCAATTCCACTAGGGTTATTCCTTCTCTTAGCCACCCCATTTTGTTGTGGAGTATCGGCAATAGTCAATTGTCGTATAATTCCATTTTCATCACAAAGAGCCTTGAATTGCTTCGATATATACTCACGTCTACGATCAGTTCTCAATACTTTTATTGTTTTGTTCAACTGATTCTCTACTATCGATAAATATCGTCTAAAGGAGTCTAATGCTTTGACTTATGGGAGATCAGAAAAACATAACGAAAACGCGTGAAGTCATCTATGAAAGTGATGAAGTATGAGGCTCCATGCCTCGCCCTCACATTCAAAGGACTACAAATGTCAGAATGTATGAGTTGCAATGGAAATTCGACTCTAGTCCATTTACCGAATGATTTTCTAGTTGCTTTTCCCACTAGACAATGTTCACATATGGGTAGATTAACATTAGTGAGTGATGCTAAAAGGCCTTCTCTAGCTAATCTTTGCATTCGTTGCAGCCTAATGTGACCTAATCTAGCATGCCAAGTACTTGCATCAATCTCAACATTACTAGAAGATACAATTAAAGAAAAACAACCATCAACATTAACATTGTAATGATCATAGTCAATGTCTAACACTATAAAACCATTCGATACATAACCTGAACCATAACAAACTGTTCCAAACAATATGTCAACACAATCACCATGGAAATTTAATACATAACTTAGGCTAAGAAGAACAACTACGGAGACCAAGTTTCGTCGAATATCCGGAGCATAGAGGACATCATGTAGGAATAGGCTTCGGCCACCACGTAAATTTAATTTATATGTGCCGATACCCTTCACTTCACTTCTTGAGTTATTCCCAACATATATCCATTTTCTTCCAAGCTATATCCGACGATACTCCACAAATGCTTCTTGGTCTCTAGCTATGTGGTCTGTTACTCTTGAGTCTACAGTCCACATTGGATGAGATTCAGCAAGCATTACAGTGCTAGAAACAAAAGCATTACTTAAAGTAGTGGAGTAAAAGGTACCTCTTTCGACTCAATGCATTCACGAGCAAAGTAACCCATCTTGCCACAATTGTAGCACTTCATCTTGGCCTTGTCCTTCTTCCCACTACGCTTCTTGCGTTGAAAAGTCTTAGCCCTCTTAGGTGCCTGATCAGTCTTCTTCCATTTATTGTTGAATTGATGATTCCTTTTGCACTTAAAGCCCGAAGCTTTGCGCGAACTTGATTCAGCAACATAAGCATGAGTAGAGAATCTCATAGCCTCTAGGCGCTCATCCTTTAATTCCAAATGACGTGCTATATCATCAGAAGTGACAATATTCTAATTATGCGTCATATTGATCTTCATATGCTCCCAATTGTTAGGAAGAGACCTTATAACAGCATGAACTTGCTGTTCATCGGTAAGTGAGTGACCTGCCGACTTCAGCTCACGAATCATGTTTGACATCTCCCGAAGATGTTACCTCATTGTTACATTTGGGTGCTTTCGATATGTGTCAAACTTGATGGTGAGTCTCCTCAACTTAGTGGCAGATGTACCCCCAAACTTATCTTTTAAGGCAACCCACATTGCTTAACCTTTATCATAACTTTCAAACTCACACATGAGATCATCTTGCATACAGCTTAGCTACGTGACGCGAGCAATGTTATCCTTCTTTTTCCAAGCTTGATAAAGCTTCTAGATCTCTCATGTGTTGAGCTGAAGTTCCATGCTCAGGTTCATCCATGGTATGGTTGAGGGTTTCCAAAACCTCTTGCTTCTCAAGGATGTACTGAACCTTTCGATACTAAATATCATAATTGTCACCGTTCAACTTCTCACCCTTATTGAGGTCAGCCACAATGGTCTTGGATGCCAAAGCCATAATCAATTATTATAACACTGTGGCACCCCTCGACGGCCCCTGATCCATTAGGGTCGCCACAGTTCGCTTACCTTTCACTTTCCTTATTAAACATGTCACTCTGATACCATTTCAATTGTAGCGGGTTCATACAACCATGGGGGTTTACATTTTTTTTATAGGTCCCTTGCGCAATTCATATACGGAATCACATCCAACAAACTCCCTTCCCTATATTCAGAAAACGATGCACACCTACTAAACATCTTATATAAGTTAAAGCCGTACACTTTTATTTACATAAAACAGATGGACATCTTTAGTCGGTACATCGAAATGCCATAGTTTCCTATACATGGCTATACTTCAAAAGATGACCGACATCCCCTCCAACAGTCGTACACTTAAAGTCCATCGATTAGTGTCGGCGTTTGAAAAGCTCCTTCCTTTGCTATCCTCCTCCTCACGATCATATCCCATCACTCGATCCGTCTACTAGTCTGAAATGTTGGTCCCCAAAAGGGGTGAGTACAACCACTAAGCAGGTAAAGGAATCCAATAACAACTCAATGCATCATGCAAATCATACATGCATTGCGGGCGTTCTTACCTTGAAGCCATGCGCATACTATCATGCATCATCATATCAATTTATAACACATACATGTGTATCATCATCGTATCATACATGTCATCATCATCATGACATCATCACATTACACATGTCGTCATCATCATCATGGCATCATTATATCATATATGTCATCATCGTCAAGGCATCATTACATCATACATGTCGTCATCATCATGACATCATCACATTACACATGTCATCGTACCATATCATATATCATCATCATTATCATCATCGGGTATATCATCATGCATGTCATGCCATGGGTGATCATCATTATTTCACATCACATATCATCATCATCATCATCATCATCATCATGCATATCATATATCATCATCATTATCATCATCATGCATACCATCATGCATATCATATATCATCATCATTATCATCATCATGCATATCATGCATGCCATGCCATGGGTGATCATCATTATTTCTCATCACATATCATCATCATCATCATCATGCATATCATCATCATCATCATCATCATCATCATCATAATGCATATCATGGCATGGTTTAATTTCCACTTTTAGCTTTCAATTTGATCACCACATCACCCATTCCTCAAATCATGAATTTCATCATCCCTTGGGCAAAGACCTCCGAAGCTTCCGGCATTCAGCCATCCCCAGCCAGGGCATCCCCCCCACATTCGGGCATCTCGCATCCCACCGGCATCACGAGGCATTCCCCTCGGGCAAAGACTTCCGACAGGGCTTCCGGCATTTACACTCCCTAGCCGGGCATCTCGCACCCCTACTGGCATCGCGAGGCATCCCCCTGGGCACAAACCTCCAGGGCTTCCGGAATTACGTACCGACATACCACCAGGCCTCCCCTGGAATTACGTACCGTATACCACCGGGCATCCCGACACTCCCGGGGAATCTCCGGAATTACGCCACTAGGCCACCGGGCATCATCATCCACCACAACAATCTCCTCATTTAACATTATCCATGTTTACCGATTTCAGTCATAATTTAGCATGGCATATGGCGTGACATCCAACAAGTCATACTTGGCATGGAAATTTACACATGCATCTCAAATTCAATGTCATGCATACATCAAGACCTCACCATACATGCAACATGGTATAATTATTTATGAAATAAAATTAATGGAATTTATGGCCAATAAAATAATCCATTTTTCATGCCCTTTTTCATTTATTTAAATTCCAGCTTTTTTGTTATTTTCAAAAATATTAAATTTAATATCTATAAATTCCCAAAAATTAAGGCAAGTCATAAACAAGCCAATAGAATAATAATTTCATGCAAAATGTATGGCCAAATAGAATTTCACAAAAAGTCGCAATTCTCACAAAATGGCATGTCATTTTCGGTAAAATCAGAATGCACAGTTTCTGAAGAAATTCGATTAAAATATCCATATGACCTCCAAAAATTACGCAATTTTACCGAGTTATAACCAAGACATTTGCGTACATCTTTCATGCAGAACTCCAAGCCATATTCTTTTTAGATTATTTTCTACAGTCTCACGAAGCTTCTGGATCCATTACTGCATCGTCCAGTACATGCTTCTCCGAAATACTGAGTTTTCACCTATCTACTCTTCTTATTTTCCTCTGAAATTTGGATATGTTCTACATAATTATGTCCTCTACAAGTTTCATGCAGATATCTAAGTCAAATAACTAGATTATGGTCGTCATTGAGGTCCATGAAGTGTCGGGTGTCCTGTAATACATCTCCAGAATTACCGTCTTCAAGATCTAGTCGATTTACTAGGTTATACTTGTTCATTTCACTTCAAATTTGATTATGTTGTAGTTTAAGATGTCCCCTACAACGTTCATGAATAAATCGAAGAGATATTCTTAACACAAACCAACATGCAACCACACATCCAACAAGAGGTCAGTAAAATCTTTCCAGATCTGAGGTCTCCGTAGGATGAGAGTTTAACCCATTAAATCTCCATCATTTTCCACCACATTTAAGTATGTTGTAGTTCAAGATGTTATCTACAACTTTCATGAAGAAATAAAAGCCAAAATAGGACTCCAAACATGCATGCAGGCTCACACAACATTCTGACGCAAACTGTTCAAGCGAAAACAGCCATACCACCCAAGAACAACCCATCCATACTTCGGTTTTCCTCACCTAATCACCCAAACTCGACACTATATCAACCATACATGCAAGAGCAGCTAGAGGACTCCCACTTGCCTCTAGACCACACGAACGGCGGCACACCGGCGACGGACGAACGGCGTGCGGCGGCGACGGGCGAGCTCCTCCTCTCTCGGCTTCTTCTTCTCTCTCGCAACTCACTCTCTCTCACTTGGCTTGGCCGAATGCCACTCTCTCTCTCTCTCCCTTTCTCTCTCTCTTTTTGGTTGCTTATATACTTGCATGTATTCTTATTTTGCATGGGGGACAAGTGTAATTGTGGAGGAAGACAAGTGTCCACCATGCTTCACCTCCTTCATGCCACTTGTCCGATTACATGCAAGGTTGATGGGCCTTCGTCTTGGGCCTATCTTGGGCCAGCTTGGTCGACCACTTCATGGCTCTATGGGCCGGGCCTCTTGGCCCACTTTAGGCCAACACACTTGGGCCTAAAGTCCAAGCTTAAATGGCCCAACATTTTCTTAAATAAGTCCATCTTTACTTTTAATAATTTACCTTAAATCCCAAATTATATAAATACTAAATTACAATTTCATATGGCCATAAAACTTGAAATCATAAATCCATAAATTCCAATTTATAAAACACATGGCCAATGATAGGATTTTCTTTCCTATCAAATAATTATCCATTAAAAGCTTGGCCATAAATCTTATTACAAAATTATGGATTAAATGGCCATAACTTGATGGTACTTCCATCACCTATTCATAGACTTTAATGTAGCTAGAGGTCATTATGAATTTTGGGATGCCACAATTCTCCCCTCCTTAGAGAATTTCGTCCTCGGAATTAGACATTTCCTATGTCTCTTGAAATAAGTGAGGGTACCTTTTCCTCATCTCATTTTTACTCTCCCATGTGGCTTCCCCCACATCATGATATCGTCATAATATCTTAACCAATGGTATTCTCTTCGTCCGTAGGACTTGTTCCTTTCGATCCAGCACTTGCACAGGCTCTTCAATGTACCTCACTTTCTCATCCACTTTGATGGCTTCATGATCGAGTATGTGTCCTAGATCGGGCTGATACTTCCTCTAAAGTTAAGGATGCAAGCTCTTAACATATCTTAATTCATCTCAACACCATAAACAGTTTTAAAACAATAATCACATCTGAAATTTCTTTTGAATGCTTGAAAATCTTCCTTCATGAAATCAAACAATACAAACCGAGGTTTTCAAAAGCATTCAACGACAACAGCAAGCTTTGAAATCATATGTCATTTCCATGTCAAAACGTTTTCAAATTACCAATGTGGAAAATCCTTTGAGTTCTTGAAAATTCCACTTTACGATGTGAAATAGGGATTCCAAAGACACAGCAATATAACAGTAATAGTCTTTGAAAATAGGTAAATCTCATATCGTTGAAACCAATTCATAGAATCAAAGCATGATACCAAATCCATAAAATCCATGATCACGTTTAAATTTCAAATGTTTTTCGGAATCCACATGTAAAACCTTGAGTCGCACTTGCATCGCGGCGCGAAATAAAATACTTCATCAAAACCCTTAGTAAATTTAAATCGATACGTTGGCAAAATTCCAATCTTAATCCCAACTCCAATGGGTTGGAATGTTTTCTATAAAAAGTTCAGAATTCTTTGAAATAGAAAACATTTCTTAAAACATTTGGGCACGGTGTCACAATACTCATAAATTTTGATGAAATTCAAGAGATTTTCTAAAACAGTTCACAATCAAAATCTTTTAATAATTCCATCCACCTCCTCTACCTCATATTCGATTCCTTTTGTGAAAACATCTATTTCAAGCTCTATCCTAAGTGCAACTATCAATGAGATTCAAATTTAAAGAATTCCACCTTCTCGACTCAATCGAACACACCATTTAGCCGAATCATTCCTATACCTTTGTCATCACCAATTCAAGCCTAGAGCCATCAAAATCGACACCACCAATAACTCATTTGGTTCAGTCGAACAAAGACATTCACTATGCATCCACCGCAACATAGATTCAAGCCTAAAATATAGCATCATTCCTTCGATTCAAATATCTATAGTCCACCAAGACTTATTTAATTCAAAGATCGACAATCCATCAAAAGAAAACTTGTCTAGTTTCCACCGAGTATATCTCATATTTCATCCTAAAGGATCATCACTTAGACTAATCATTCATCAAATCCACAATATGAACTTTCACCATTTCACCTTGGAAATTCTATAACCACAATTGATCATATCCATTAATCCCACCAAACCTTTTTCAAACTGAGATCATCACCTAAAATTAAAAGTTGACCACCATCAATTAAACCTATTATTCCGACATATAAACCACAAATAATTTCATGTCTCATATGACCACTCAAACTCATGACTTCCAAGATCAATCTATACACACTAAATGCCTCCATGTAATGCGTCAAGACATTCCAATGAAATCCTCAAATAGGAAGTCACTAATTAGCTCAAATGATCATAACCTAATCCTCAAATTCATAATTCACTCTCCATAATTCACTTCTTAAGCCTTGTTTGCAACACCACGCTTAGATGCTACGCATGATCTTCAAGTTCTTTAGAATATATCAGGATATCATCAAATGAAGACAATCACAATTTGATCCAAATAAGGCTTAAATATCCTATACATTAAATCCATGAATGCAGCTGAGGCATTCGTCAATCCAAATAGCATAACTAGGAACTCATAGTGTCCATAGCGAGTCCTAAACACGGTCTTAAGAATGTCTTCTTTCTTAATCCTTAACTGATATCCTGATCTCAAGTTAATTTTAGAAAAGACCGAACTTCCTTACAATTGGTCAAATAGGTCATCAATTTTAGGTAATGAGTACTTACTCTTAACAATCGCATGATTTAATTGCCTATTATCAATGCACAAATGCATCGACGTGTCCTTCTTCTTTTTTCACAAACAAGAGTTCTACAAGCTTAACCATGCTTCCACTGCGCCACTCTGATAAAATTATCCCAGAAACACTACCCTCCTAGTTCAATTCATAGTTCGGTTCATTCCTGCCCCCTTTTTGCCATCCTAGAAGCCTGCCAGGAGCCGCTCCTTGTTCAGGTCCTCTGACCTTGGCGTCCACTCCCCGCTTTCATCAAACCGGGATGTTACAGGTACACCAGCTTTCGCCTGGTTCAAACCCAAACTACACATCTACTGAAGGGTCTCGTTTCAATAGGGATTAACTTACAGAGTTATTATCCGCTTTGGCCTATCCCATTCTTAGCCTCACGGTCTTATCCTTAGTGCATGGGTAAGTACTATCTTAGGAGATCACTCATCCTAGTCCATTGCTCACGGAGTTAGTCCATACTTATGACGACGTCAAAGTCATACATAACTATCATTATTAAGTCCATTCCAGATCTCATTCCCCTAGGGTTATCTCACTCTTCTCACATGCCAACGTATATAACAACATATCTTTCAGCGATGTAGAAATACGAAGAGGCACATCTAGAGATTTGTTCCTACTCCTCACAATCACCTATATTTTTCGAACACAAATGAATGCATGTCACTCATATCAAATAACACATATACCTTCTTATCCTTCTATCAAAATCATACCTGAGATAACACTTTTGGAAGCTCTTGCTTCCTCTTGAGTGACCACATACACCCTTCCTTGTGGTGGTGGCCTCTGTGGATTCCTTGGTGGATTTGGTTCAGCAGTGCATTGTTGCACTTGTCACACCGAGCTAACATTCAGCTGCAACCTCTTTTGTGGACAGTCTTTCTTAAAGTGTCCTATTTGCCCACATCCATTACACCTCAGTTGGCTATTACAAGGTCTTGGCCCATGTTGTCTACCATATCTTTGGCAAAAATTACCCTGGTAGGGTGCTCTTCCTAAAATTGGGTCATTCCAAACTCTTCTAAAATTTCCAAAGTTATTCTTTTTCTTGACATCCCAGGTCTGACCTTGACCAGGATAGGGTCTCTTACCTCTTCGAACATCACTAAAGGTCATCTGCCTCTTAGGTTCTAGTTGCTCTCTCACTAACTCTTGCTCCACCAATTGTGCCCTCTCATAAATCTCATTATAATCCCTTATATTCAAAGGCACCAATTGTTTCCTAATATCAGTCCTTAATCCTTTCAGGAATCTCTTAGCCTTTTCCTCTCGATCCTCAACCAACCTAGGAGCATACCTAGACAATTCAGAAAATTTTGCCTCATACTTGGTCTCTTTGTTAGCTCCTTTGTTCTAATTTGAACAAATTCGGTGATCTTCCTATCCTTGGCACAATCGGATAAATGCTTCCTATTGAAAGCCCTAACAAACTCATCCCAGTTCACATCGCATTTCTGGTGGAAAGATCGTATCCCTCGAAGCTCTCCACCAAAACTTTGCATTTCCCTCCAGTTGGTACTCTGCCAAAACTATTTTCTCAGCATCACTGCAGTCCAACAACCGGAAAATTCGTTCCATTCCATCAATCCATTGTTCCGCCTCCTCAGGACTCCCCATTCCACTAAACTTAAGTGGCTTCAATTTTAGGAATTGTTCCACCAGTCCTTGAGGGCGACGTTCCACTCTGGGTTGTTGCTGCGCTTGTCTATCCATCGTATTTCCAATATTAGCCAATGCCTGCAGGATATCTTCCATCCGGGGTTCAACCCTCGATGGATGAGCACTTCCAGCTCATACCATGATTTTCCTGCAGTTTCCAAGCATTGCCTCAGGAATAATCTGAGACTCATTGTCTCCTATTCAAAGCAACTACTACTACTACATAAGTAACATATACATGTTCTTGGTACCTAAAGACAACTCAAGATAAACTACTAGGGATCTACGAGTGCATACTCATCAGCCATTATTCATTATTAATCAATTTTTCCGTTTTATATCCTATGGTGTGCATCTTTCTATCCTCATTTCCATCTGAGGCACCTTATCACTCCAAATAGACCATAGCTCTGATACCAAAAACAGATGTGGCACCCCTCGACAGCCCCCGATCCATTAGGGTCGCCACAGTTCGCTTACCTTTCACTTTCCTTATTAACATGTCACTCTGATACCATTTCAATTGGAGCGGGTTCATACAACCATGGGGGTTTACATTTCTTTTATAGGTCCCTTGCGCAATTCATATACGGAAGCACATCCAACAAACTCCCTTCCCTATATTCAAAAAACGATGCACACCTACTAAACATCTTATATAAGTTAAAGCCGTACACTTTTATTTACATAAAACAGATGGACATCTTTAGTCGGTACATCGAAATGCCATAGTTTCCTATACATGGCTATACTTCAAAAGATGACCAACATCCCCTCCAACAGTCGTACACTTAAAATCCATCGATCAGTGTCGGCGTCTAAAAGCTCCTTCCTTTGCTATCCTCCTCCTCACGATCATATCCCATCACTCGATCCGTCTACTAGTCTGAAATGTTGGTCCCCAAAAGGGGTGAGTACAACCAATGAGCAGGTAAAGGAATCCAATAACAACTCAATGCATCATGCAAATCATACATGCATTGCAGGCGTTACTTACCTTGAAGCCATGCGCATACTATCATGCATCATCATATCAATTTATAACACATACATGTGTATCATCATCGTATCATACATGTCATCATCATCATGACATCATCACATTACACATGTCATCATCATCATGGCATCATTATATCATATATGTCATCATCGTCAAGGCATCATTACATCATACATGTCATCATCATCATGACATCATCACATTACACATGTCATTGTGCCATATCATATAGCATCATCATTATCATCATCGGGTATATCATCATGCATGTCATGCCATGGGTGATCATCATTATTTCACATCACATATCATCATCATCATCATCATCATCATCATCATCATGCATATCATCATGCATATCATATATCATCATCATTATCATCATCATGCATACCATCATGCATATCATATATCATCATCATTATCATCATCATGCATATCATGCATGTCATGCCATGGTTTAATTTCCACTTTTAGCTTTCAATTTGATCACCACATCACCCATTCCTCAAATCATCAATTTCATCATCCCCTCGGGCAAAGACCTCCGAGGCTTCCGGCATTCAGCCATCCCAGGCCACCGGGCATCCACCCCCCCACATTCCGGGCATCTCGCATCCCAACTAGCATCACGAGGCATTCCCCTCGGGCAAAGACCTCCGACAGGGCTTCCGGCATTTACACTCCCTGGCCGGGCATCCCGCACCCCTGCGGCATCGCGAGGCATCCCCACAGGAACAAACGTCCGGGGCTTCCGAATTACGTGCCGACATACCACCAGGCCTCCCCGGAATTACGTCTTGTATACCACCGGGCATCCCGACACTCCCGGGAATCTCCAGAATTATGCCACTAGGCCACCGGGCATCATCATCCACCACAACAATCTCCTCATTTAACATTATCCATGTTTACCGATTTCAGTCTTAATTTAGGATGGCATATGGCGTGACATCCAACAAGTCATACTTGGCATGGAAATTCACACATGCATCTCAAATTCAATGTCATGCATACATCAAGACCTCACCATACATGCAACATGGTATAATTATTTATGAAATAAAATTAATGGAATTTATGGCCAATAAAATAATCCATTTTTCATGCCCTTTTTCATTTATTTAAATTCCAGCTTTTTTGTTATTTTCAAAAATATTAAATTTAATATCTATAAATTCCCAAAAATTAAGGCAAGTCATAAACTAGCCAATAGGATAATAATTTCATGCAAAATGTATGGCCAAATAGAATTTCACACAAATTCGCAATTCTCACAAAATGGCATGTCATTTTCGGTAAAATCAGAATGCACAGTTTCTGAAGAAATTCGATTAAAATATCCATATAACCTCCAAAAATTACGCAATTTTACCGAGTTATAGCCAAGACATTTACGTACATCTTTCATGCAGAACTCCAAGCCATATTCTTTTTAGATTATTTTCTACAGTCTCACGAAGCTTCTGGATCCATTACTGCATCGTCCAGTACATGCTTCTCCGAAATACTGAGTTTTCACCTATCTACTCTTCTTCTTTTCCTCTGAAATTTGGATATGTTCTACATAATTATGTCCTCTACAAGTTTCATGCAGATATCTAAGTCAAATAACTAGATTATGGTCGTCATTGAGGTCCATGAAGTGTCGGGTGTCCTGTAATACATCTCCAGAATTACCGTCTTCAAGATCTAGTCGATTTACTAGGTTATACTTGTTCATTTCACTTCAAATTTGATTATGTTGTATTTTAAGATGTCCCCTACAACGTTCATGAATAAATCGAAGAGATATTCTTAACACAAACCAACATGCAACCACACATCCAACAAGAGGTCAGTAAAATCTTTCCAGATCTGAGGTCTCCGTAGGATGAGAGTTTAACCCATTAAATCTCCATCATTTTCCACCAAATTTAAGTATGTTGTAGTTCAAGATGTTATCTACAACTTTCATGAAGAAATAAAAGCCAAAATAGGACTCCAAACATGCATGCAGGCTCACACAACATTCTGACGCAAACTGTTCAAGCGAAAACAGCCATACCACCCAAGAACAACCCATCCATACTTCGGTTTTCCTCACCTAATCACCCAAACTCGACACTATATCAACCATACATGCAACAAACACACATGCAAGAGCAGCTAGAGGACTCCCACTTGCCTCTAGACCACACGAACGGCGGCACACCGGCGACGGACGAACGGCGTGCGGCGGCGACGGGCGAGCTCCTCCTCTCTCGGCTTCCTCTTCTCTCTCGCAACTCACTCTCTCTCACTTGGCTTGGCCAAATGCCACTCTCTCTCTCTCCCTTTCTCTCTCTCTTTTTGGTTGCTTATATACTTGCATGTATTCTTATTTTGCATGGGGGACAAGTGTAATTGTGGAGGAAGACAAGTGTCCACCATGCTTCACCTCCTTCATGTCACTTGTCCGATTACATGCAAGGTTGATGGGCCTTCTTCTTGGGCCTATCTTGGGCCAGCTTGGTCGACCACTTCATGGCTCTATGGGCCGGGCCTCTTGGCCCACTTTAGGCCAACACACTTGGGCCTAAAGTCGAAGCTTAAATGGCCCAAAAGTTTCTTAAATAAGTCCATCTTTACTTTTAATAATTTACCTTAAATCCCAACTTATATAAATTATAAATTACAATTTCATATGGCCATAAAACTTGCAATCATAAATCCATAAATTCCAATTTATAAAACACATGGCCAATGATAGGATTTTCTTTCCTATCAAATAATTATCCATTAAAAGCTTGGCCATAAATCTTATTACAAAATTATGGATTAAATGGCCATAACTTGATGGTACTTCCATCACCTATTCATAGACTTTAATGTAGCTAGAGGTTATTATGAATTTTGGGATGCCACAAACACATTGACATATTAAACGCATAATCAGCACACTTTTCAGAGTAACACACATTTAATTTGCAGCAAAGGCAAACTAAATTAATGATAATTCAATAGAAGACACAGAAACGAAAGTTCACTATATTCCCATTCAACTCCTATGTATGATTGTTCTATTATCATTAATTAGTTTAATTTGCGCAAATTTTAAGTTCTAGGTGAGAACTCCTTTGAATTCTACCAACCTACGAACTCCCACTTGAAAAAATAATTACATGACCTTATGTAATTTCTACATTTTTCATTAACGCCAAAGTATAGCATGATGTGAACCAACGTACAAAAAATAATCATGCTGCAACTACAATCAAAACCGCAATTCAACATGTAATGGAAAAACAAGGATTTCTTACCATTGTTCGAATTTTCTTGGAACTAGAAAATTGCAAGTATATTAAACTATATACGTATTATCATGGAACCAAGCTCTACACAGCATATATGATACCATTTTCATATAGGCTACCTACTGTATTTCCTAAAACATAAGAAAATACAAGCTAAAAATGAATAAACAATGCATTTATATCCTAAAAAATACACGTACTTAGGGTTCCATACACATTTTTATATATTTATAAAAATCAAAAATAAAAAATAAATATACCACAGTGTAGAGCACATTCCTACGAACCAAACGCTGTCGACCACGCTCCAATCCGACCTCCCATGCGCCCACACACATCGCCTGAGTGTGTAGCGCGTGTGACGCACACCCCAGCAAGCCTAACGGCTCCTGCCCAGTCCAACTGGTCCAATCGGCGACCGGTCCAACCGGTTTGACTGACGGTCCGGTTGACCAATCGGACCGTTGACCGGTCAACGATCGGGTCGGGTCGGGTCGGGTCAACTTTGAATCGAATCTCAGTTCGGGTCGGATCGCCGGCCGGCCAACTGCAGCAGTTGGTGATGTCATCCTAGCGGTTACCGACTGTTGGATGATGTCACGGTGACGTCAGCATGCATTGTTTTGCCAACGCATGCGCTGGAGCGCCCAGCGCGTGGCGCCCACGCGTAGTGGCTTCTGGCCCGCGTGTGGGAGCGTCCAGCATCCTCCGGCAGCGCTCGACCCATCGACGGACTCGTCTCGACGAGTACTTTCATCTTGTGTATTTCAAAATTCATTTTGGCCAAAAAACGTATTTTAAAAAATGGCCAAAACCATACGGGTGTCGTGACCCCGAACCCGTTCTTCGCTTCGGTTCATTTTCGACGATTCAAATTGCAATTGTGGCACCCCCCGAATGGCCCCCGGTCCATTGGGGTCACCACAGATCACACTGGCTTTTGCTTTCTCTCTACCTGAAGGTCTATTTGTGGCATCCCAAAAATTCAAGGCAACCTCTAGATGTATTAAAGTCTATGATTAGGTAATGAAAATTTGCCTTTGGGTTATGCCTTAGCTATTAACTTACTTTTAAGACTGAGTGTTATGTATCTTGTGTTCAGGAGTTATTAAAATTAGTATCATAGGATAAGTTGATAAGAAGAATTTGTTCTTGGCTATGCACCTCATAGATTTGATCCCTATAGTTTAAATGTTACAAGTTTTATGGCCATATGAAATTGAGAATTTGAAATCTATAAAAGAGGGAATTAAGATGAATTGTTAAAAAGAAAATTTGGAATTTATTGTGGCACCCCCACGACGGTCCCCGATCCGATTAAGGTCGCCACGGTTAAACTTACCATTCACTTTTCCTAATAACATGTCACTCTGATACCATTTCAATTGCAGCGAGTCCATACAACCTGGGGGTTTACATCTTTTATATCGGTCCCTTGCGCAATTTATATACGGAAGCACATCTAACAACTCCCTTCCCTATATTCAGAAAACGATGCACACCTACTAAACATCTTATATAAGTTAAAGCCGAACACGTTTATTTACATAAAGCAGATGGACATCTTTAGGTAGTACATTGAAATGCCAATGTTTCTATACTCGGCTATACTTCAAAAGATGACCGACATCTTCTCCAACAATCGAATACTTAAAGTCAATCGATCAGTGTCGGCGTCCAAAAGTTCCCTCCTTTGCTACCCTTCTCCTTGCGGTCATATCCAACCGCTCAATCCATCTACTAATTTGAAATGTTGGTCCCCTAAGGGGTGAGTACAACCACTCAGCAGGTAAAGGACCAATAAACCACTCAATACATCATGCCATGCAATCATCATAATCATAGCATCACATGTCATACAAGCATCCATGCACAACATACCATGGCATCATGCACATGTCATCATACCTCATGTACCATCATCATCATATAGACATCATTATCATATCATACACTTACCATCAACATGTCACATATGGCATCATCCTTACCATGCATCCATGCGTATAACATCATCATCATATCACCATATCACATGTACCATCATCATTACCATGCATCCATGCCTGTAACATCATCATCATATCATCATATCACATGTACCATCATCATTACCATGCATCCATGCATGTAACATCATCATCATATCATCATATCACATGTACCATCATCATTACCATGTATCCATGCACATCTCATCATCATGTCACATGTACCATCATCATTACCATGCAACCATGCACATCTCATCATCATGTCACATGTACCATCATCATTACAATGCATTCATGCATGTAACATCATGCTTAATTCAATTTCAATTTCATTTTGGACCGCCACATTTCGCTTTCCCAGGACCAATGTTTGCATCCCACATTCATCACTCGCGCCCAATCCTGGCATTGTGAGGAACCTCCGGGCATGTATCCAAGATACAACCGGGCATCCGGCACCCCCACATTCCGGGCATCTCGTATCCTAACTAGCATCACGAGGAACCTTCGGGCATGTATTCAAAATACAACTGGGCATCCAAAGGGCATCGACTCATTCGAACCTCTGGGCATCTCGCATCTCACCTGGCATCACGAGGAATCTCCGAGTCTCGCCATGAAAATGGTTACCCCTACCCTCCGGGCATGCATCATGATACAACCCCTCACCCTCCGGGCATGTATCATAATACAACCCCTCACCCTCTGGGCATGTATCATAATACAACCGGGCATCCCGACACTCCCGGGGAAAACCTCTGGGCATGTATTCATAATACAACCAGGCATCCAAAGGGCATCGACTCATTCGAACCTTTGGGCATCCCGACTCCCGGGGCATCGTCGGTTCACACCTCCGACGGTATCATCATCACCACGATGCATGTTCTTATATATCTCATTTTCAATTTCACATTCACAATTATGGCTCAATTTCAACATGGCATGCGATGTGATGGCAACTAAGATCATATTCATCATTGAATTCATACATGCATCTCAAATCATTATCGTACATGCAGCAAGACACCATTATCCATAACAATACACTTCATGGAGTCCATGCAATTTAAAATGGTCCATATTTCATGCCTTTTCAAAATTCCAGCATGTATCATTTTTGAAAATACTTAAATTAAATATCCATATGCTTCTCAAAAATCATGAAATCAAGGCAAGTGATAGGCAAGACAATAGGATAGTGATTTCATGCAAAACACATGGCCAAAATAGAATTCCACACAATTCCATAATTCACACAAAATAGCGCGAAATTTTCGGATGAAATCAGAATGCACAGTTTCCGAAATAATTTGATTAAAATATCCATACGACCTCCAAAATATACGAAATTTTACCGAGTTATAGCCAAGAAACTAAAGTAAATTTTTCATCAGGACTTCCAAGTTAGATTCTTTTTATATTATTTTCTACAGTCTCACGAAGCTTCTGGATCCAACACCGAATCGTCCAGTACATACTTCTCCGAAATACTTAGTTTTCACCTACCTATTCTTCGTATTTTCCTCTGAAATTTGGATATGTTCTACATAAACATGTTCTCTACAAGTGTTGTGAAGAGATCCAAGTCAAATATCCAGAGTATAGTCGTCATTTAGGTCCATGAAGTCTCGGGTGTCTTGTAATACATCTCCAGAATTACCGTCTTCAAGATCTAGTCGATTTACTAGGTTATACTTGTTCATTTCACTTAAAATTTGATTATGTTGTAGTTTAAGATGTCCCCTAGAAATTTCATGAAGAAATCGAAGAGATATTCTTAGCACAACTCAACATACAACCACAAATCCATCAAAAGGTCAATGAAATATTTCCAGATGTGAGGTCTCCGTAGGATGAGAGTTTAACCCTCAAATATCCATCATTCTCCACCAAATTTTAGTATGTTGTATTATAAGATGTTATCTACAACTTTCATGAAGAGATCAAAGCCAAAATCAAAATCTAAACATGCATTCAAACTCTCACAAATTTCTGACTCAAACAGTTTATGCGAAAACATTCCAGATCTAACATTTCCGTAGGATGAGAGTTTAACCCCTCAAATCTCCATAATTTTACACCACATTTTACTGTGTTGTATTTTAATATGTTGGCTACAACTTTCATGAAAAGATCAAAGTCAAAATCGAACTAAAAACATGCATGCAAGCTCTCACAAGATTATGTTTCAAGCGGATCTCACGAAATCAGCATGCAAAGTCAAGAACAGGCACATTCTAGCTCCGATTTTTGCCTTCCCTATGATCCGAAACCTACCACAAACAAATCATACATGCAAGGCACACATGCAAGGGTGGAAATCAGTCCCAACTTGCCTCTAAACTCAAGAGAACGACGGCACACGGGCGGCAAACGGGCGGCAACGGCTCCTTCTTCCTCGGTTCCTCTCTCCCTCTCGCCACTCCCTCTCTCTCGCAACCTCCTCTCTCTCCCTTTGGCCGAATTCTCCACCAGCCATTCTCCGGATGCCACAACAATTCCGAGCGATAAACATCCAAACAATCTAGATTTCATACTCTTGATCTCCATATCAAATAGTAAACGAGAAAATTCGATGAAAAATAAGGCATAAATCACGACCAGGCTCTAATACCAATGTTGGAATTCAAGTCGGCGGAAGACGACTTACCTTTATCCGATGCGCAAACAACAATTAACCCAAGAATGAACGTTGAATTGCGTATGAATCACGAACAAAAATACTTCACGTTGGTTTGAATGCAATCACGAGGAAAGCACCCGATTTCCACAGCATAAATGCCGATTGTTCTTGTAAAGAAGAAATGGAATGCCTTCTATTCTTTGATGGAAAGGGAGAGGAATTTCTGAGTGTATGTTCTGATAGAGCTAGTATGGACACCTAGAGGGGGGTGAATAGGTGTAAAAACTAACTTTATAAAACTTAGCAACTTAATTCAGCTTATATGAAAATCGAAGACTTAAGATATAGAAAATTTGCAACAATATATAAGACTGCGAATTAAGTAGAGAGATAAGGGAAAGAGAATTGGAACACAATGTTTTATAGTGGTTTGGCTTAGACTAAGCCTACGTCCACTCTCTCGCATTGACAGCCCACCGGCTAGATTTCACTATGAATCAAAAGATATGTTACAGTCGCACGTCCTTGATTCCACAGTGTAGAGACTCTGCTACACTTCCTCAAGGTCTCACAAGTATCTAGATACTCTTTTGAATGCAAATTTATGCTCAACAAATGAACTAGCAAAGAACAATAAGCTTCGGACTTAGGAATTTTTCTATCTCACACTCACTCGAATAACTAGAGCATCTTCCTTATATACTCCTCCATGCTTTCATAACTGTTGGCACCTTCCAAAGGAGTTATTCCAATCTACCCATTCAACAGAATCAATTAGGGAGATCAATTAGGGAGATCTTGAGTTACTTAAGGAAAATGATGATAGCCCACTAATCCTGCTCACCCATACAATCAAGATCTAGGTTTCCATAAGTAAAACCTTCCAAGTATACTTTGCCAATCAACGGATCTACATTACTCGAATTATTTGTAATACGAATAATAGATCTTACGATGTTATTTCCAGCCGTGAGATAATCTTCAACCAATCAAATCAAATCCTTAAAGATATACTCACATCTGGATAAGAACTCTTTGTCAGTCTAGAAACTGTCAATGAGGGCAGACTTTAAATCTTGAGTCTGGTGGTCTTCAGACTTTGACAGAATGAAACATTCTGTCAACTTCAAAACAGATAAGGAAGTTTTCTCCAACATGTTCTTCCAACCGTGCCAACGGTTATCATCAAAAGACTTTTATACATCTCTCTTCATACCCTTTCAAAAGGTGCCTTTCCACCGTAGCATATTAAGACGAAACGATATGTTCCAATTGCACCCCATCATGGATGTATTAATAAAATACTACACAACCTGTTCGACGTGGCTTGTTTGCAGGTCACGTACTAGCCAACTTTCCAGTCCAGAGCAAGGTCCGCCCTCTTGCCCAAATCATTGAAG
This sequence comes from Eucalyptus grandis, assembly GCF_016545825.1. Classification (NCBI taxonomy): domain Eukaryota; kingdom Viridiplantae; phylum Streptophyta; class Magnoliopsida; order Myrtales; family Myrtaceae; genus Eucalyptus; species Eucalyptus grandis. Next base: position 41,695,223 of record NC_052614.1, read on the forward strand.
CTCGAAAGCGTCCGGTTGGACATATTGAATGACCATTTTTTCCACTGCGAAGGCCACTCCACAGGGGTTGAATTGGGAGACCGACACGTGTCTGTCGATGGAGGAGATTTTAATGAGGAGAGTCTTGAGCGCCTTCGGAATGGATGCTTGATAGCAACCATGACCGGAGCAAGTGGTCTTCTTGGCTAAGTAGACGGGGTCGCTGCAATAGGAGATGCAGCCGCTTCGAAACATCCCATCTTGGTCAGATATGAGTGCGTAGGTGTCGCAGCCGAGGACTATGTGGTTATTTCGGGTGTTCGACAATCTGTACTGTGGATGTGAAGTTAGATTGATGAACAGATCACCGCTTCTGCTTGCTGAGTGGCCATCCTTAATGTAGCAGTCGTATAGTTCGAGGAGGTGGACGACCATGGTGGAGTCCTTGATTGAGATCTCGCGTATCGGAATATTCCCCAACAGTAGTTGCTCACGGCTCCCTAAGGTATTACAATAGAGCAAAAACTCTTCGGAACTCGCACACTGGGGTGAAAGGAAGCAAGAAGAAGCGTAAAGTTTAGGAAAAAGATTTTTTGTATTTCTTCAATTCTCCTTAATGTACTCTGCTCTGTAATTATAATACAAGATGTACATAATAAATGGCAATGAAATATTCTACAAATCAATCTTAATCTCAATCTAATCCCTAATTGATCTAGTGCACGATTAAAATCAAATCAGATTCTCAGCATATCTTCCAGATTCTCGAGGATATCTTCCAACATGGGAGTTGAGCCCGAACGGATAAGGTACTGGCACGGCCCCACACGCATGTGCACACTCTTCGGCCACAGTGGGAGCACCGCCTTGTCGCAACCACCAAGCCACATCCACCAGTGAAGCCGATGCGTTACCTTCATTTCCAAAAAACTCTCGCAAACTCTCTCTCTCTCTCCCCCCGTCCTTTTTGGGACCTTTGCGCTTTTGTCCTCGTTCACGGAGTGGGATTCAAGTATGAGCTGTTCACCCCAACCCATTATATATTCAGATGGTCCATAGGTGAAATTAAGGAATTGTTCGTTTCGTGAAAAATGTGACAGTTCCAAAAAATAATTTTCTAGAAAAATATAATTATTTTCTGTTGTTTGGATGAAATTTGAAAATGAAGTGGAAAATATTTTCTACTATTTGGTGTGAAAGATCTTTTCCTCTATACACTCTTTTTCAATAATTTTATTATTATTTTATTTTTAAAATTGATTTTGATTCTTTATATTTTAAAAATAGATTTTTAATTATTTTTATTTTTAAAATTGATTATTAAATTCTTTTTAAAATTCTTTTTTTCTTTTCCTTTACTTTGTTTTCCTCTCGCTTCTTTCTTGGCTGGTTGCTGGCCACGATAATAGCTGATGATTGGCCATAGGTGAACCTCTAGCTCACTTTGGCGAGGCGAGCTCGAGGCTTGCTCACTTTGCTGCTCGCTAGAACAGCGGCGGGAGCATTGAGCTTGAAGCTCGCCGATCTAGCAAGGCTTGTAGCTGGCGACCTCGAGTTCACCCGATCGACAAGCCTCGAGTTCGCTGGCCTCGGACGTGGCTAGGTTAGCGAGCTAGAGATTTTTTTTTCTTGGAAAAACAGTAAATTTACCATGCTCTCAGTGCACAATGACTTGAATTCCCACACTCCCTCTCAATTTTTCTTTTGCTTGATGTTCCTATTATTCTCATATTCTGTCGGTCTTTCTACTCATTCATTATCTAGTAGGAATATAATCACGTGTCAACTACATATAAAATTGCTTGTATGGTGAGAAGTTTGTAGTAGGTGGTGTTCTAATTAGATTTTTATCGTGAGTACACAGTTGGGGAGAAGATGCGTTAGACACTGGCCCCTATGAACACATAAAATCTTGTCAATGAGTTCTTAAGAGTCGTGGTGAAGTATACTATATGAAAAAGGGTTTGATTTATAAATATTAATTACAACTATTACAAAAAAAAATAATTAGTATTAAAAGTAATTGGTATATATATTTTTATCGGATTGCTTAATACGTGTCATAAGGATGACACCTCTAAATCAAACGTTCAATCATTTAATCAATAATTCGAGGTTTTAAAGCAAAATGATTCGATTAGGACAAAAGTAATTAACAAATTTTATGATCATGGAATCCACTTTCGGGCAGCCATTTTTTTATATTATCCTTTGCCCCCTCCTATCGAGACCAATCCAAAGTAACATGTTTCACGACAAAGGTGAAACATAGAGAACTACCTTTCGTTAGCCTGTGAAGATCTGGTTGGCCAGACCCTGCACCCAAACATTAATAATATGCTCTGTATGTGGATGAGCCTAGCAGATCTCCAACGTTGATTTATGTGTGCTCGACATAAGATCGACATCATCTAACAGCTGAAATTCATTGGGATTTTGTGCTCTAGTTCATGGAAGTGTGGCCAGGATCCGCACTACAATCTCTGGGCCAGGCGATTGCATGGTATCACGAGAAGACTTGGCCAAGGTGAAGTCAATCTGTTAAGATTATCAGATTCCCTGAAACCAGATTCGACACTAAATCGAACCCCTAAACTTGTGCGGAAGACGAGCCCGGGAAAAACATATGCATCACCGATCCTAAGGCACATCACAGAATCGAACGTACCTTGTTAGCCACAGATTAAACACTGACGCCGATATGAGGAAGAGAAACTGATCCCGTTCAATCCGATGTCGTCAATTCGCCTTGAAGGGAAGATGGGTGTCGCCTCTTGCGCACTGTTCTTTCTTTTTGGAACGTTTTTGAGGGAGAGAGGGAGGAGGAACGTACGTTATGCCAAAAGGTGCGTTCCTCCCTCTTTATTTCCCCTTATATACGTCCCCTCCAAGAAGAAACGTGTCCCTTCATCATATCCCTTCATCCATGGGCCCTAATCTTGTGGGCTGGGCTTTTAGGCCCAACATGGGCAGATGGGCCAACTTAGGCCCATCACAATAATTAATAAAATCATCATCTCCCACTCGCACATGGTGGGCCGAACAGGATCCTCTTTACCTCTCTTCAACATTCATACCGGTGAATAATCCGTGCGACCAGCATACTTTGAGAGCTCATTGCCATACATCTGTTAGGAATATATAGCAGCTCATAATGAGCATCGCACTCTTAGTAGATTTAGTATGCAGTACCCTAAATCGATCGATCACATTTATATCTCTCTTGATCTTTTTTAAACAATGATATATATATTGTATTCATAATTATGATTATCCCGAAGACAGTCATAATTGGTTAACCAGTGAATACAAAACTACAATGTGATTCTCCATATTCGATCTTCCTCTTTCCTTCAAACTCTCAATTTCAGTTCAGCTTGCTTTTCTAGAAATGTCCCATTATATCGAATCAACTCATGACCATTGGCAACATCCTAAGATAGCAAACACTAAATAGAAATCTTGAGAATAAGTAAAAGTCATGAGGGCACTAAAATTGAGGAACTCTTTTCCTCAAGAGTCTCACACGGCATAAAAGTTGAGATCAAACTTTTGCCACTCTTATTGGTCGTCTCATGCATACGTAATATGAAATATGTATTACGGTATTAACTCCTTTCCTATGGAGCGTATGTCTACACCTTCAATACCGTACAGATGATAGTTCAGACATACCTAATGTCTAACTTGAGTTCACATATCTACTCATTCACAAAATTCATCAGAACTCACATCTGGCATCATAGACAGATAAAGTAAAATATGTGGGTTATTTTACTTTCGGACACAGTAAATATTATGTCCTCATCTTAACACACAGTTAAGGCGACAAATATATTTTAAGCTTGAGCTCTCGATTATCACCTAGATAATAAGCTTAAAACAGTCTCATCTCTATTTATCACACAGTAAATAGAGGTGATTACCCATGTGAGTGGGCTAATCCTTTATCTGTCTAACATACTTTCTCAACTTAAAGTAATGCACTGAGCATTAAGATGCATAAAGATCAAACAAACATTCATAGGCATTAATAATGAAACAATACTAATTCATAAATGTGAACAACTCAGGGAAATTATAATATCCAGTACATCAAACTCTACGCAATCCTAGAGATTTCACATGATCACAAAACACATCTCTAGGTATTGGCTTTGTTATAGGATCTGCTACCATTCTATGCGTAGATACGTACTGTAAGTTCACATCCTTTCGTGCAACCATTTCTTTGACAAAGTTATACTTGGTATCTATATATTTGGTCTTGCCATGATATTTTGGATCTTTAGTGTACGCTTTTGCTGCTTGGCTATCGCAGTTAACCAACAATGAATCTGCAGCACTTCCAATAACACCTAAATGATCCAAAATTCTCTTAAGCCAAATACATTCTTGTATTGCTGCTGATAATGCCACGAACTCAGCTTCCATCATGGACAAGGCTATACACGTTTGTTTCTTATTGCTCCAACATATGGCGCTATTATTTAGTAAGAAAACAAAGCCAGAGGTAGATTTCCTTTCATTTAAATCTCCTCCATAATCAACATCAGAATAGCCTTAAAGTCGCAGATCCTTTCCTTGATAACTCAACGTATAATCAGCAGTTCCCTTTAGATACCTGAGTATTCTCTTAACGGCTTTCCAATGTGCTTGACCTGGATTGGATTGGTATCTTCTCACCATTCCAACTGCAAAACATATGTCAAGTCTTGTACACATCATATCGTACATCAAGCTCCCAACAGCACTAGCATAAGGAACATGTTTCATTTGTTCTTTCTCTTGTGGAGTCCTTGGACACAGTCTATGGCTCAATCCTTCACCTTTTGCAATAGGAGTATCAATGGGTTTACAATCTTGCATACGAAATCGTTCAAGAATCTTATTTATATATATTTCTTGCGAAAGAGATAACGACCTATTCGAACGATCTCTTGAAATCTTAACTCCAAGAATGTATGCAGCTTCACCCATATCTTTCATCTCAACGTTGGAAGATAACCAACTCTTCACAGTATCTACAAACTCCATATTGCTTCTGGCAATTAGTATATCATCAACATATAATGATATGATCACAAATTGATCTTTGGATATTTTGATATATGCACAATGATCCTCATCTATCATTGTAAAATCATATGCTATTATACCATTGTCTTGATGACTGCTTAAGGCCGTATATCGACCTCAAAAGTCGACATACCTTTTCTTCTTGGCCTTTTACTATGAAACCAACAGGTTGCTCCATATATATTTCTTCCTTTAATTCTCCATTGAGGAAAGCAGTCTTTACATTCATTTGATGTAACTCAAGATCCATACTAGCCACTATTGCCAGAATAATGCGAATCGAGGTAAATCTCACTATAGGAGAAAATGTTTCTTCATAATCAATTCATTCATGTTGATTATACCCCTTCACCACAAGGCGAGCCTTATGCCTTTCTATCGAGCCATCAGGTTTTCGCTTTATTTTGAGAACCCACTTGTTCCCAATAGTTTTGCATCCTTTTGGGAGATCAACCAGTTCCCAAACTTGGTTTGACTTCATTGACTCAATCTTCTCTTCCATTGCATGAATCCATTTTTCCTTACTAGGGCAATTTAGAGCCTCATTTATATTTCTTGGCTCATCCTCATATTGTGGAGCAACCATAAAAGTTTCCCCTTCGATGTCAAAACGTCGACGGGGAATACTTTTGTGACTTGTTCGCCGTGTGGGAGATTGTACACTTTGCACATCATTCCCCATCATGCTCCCACTTGGATTAGATAATGACGATATCATCTCATCATGTGGTTGTAATTGAGAGTGAGTTGAATTAGATTCATCACTTCTCATGTTACTCCCACTTGGACGAACTCCATTAAGTTCATTATCTTGATCCAAGGTTTTAAATAGGGAGTTATCCTCACCTATTTCGCCCTTCTTAGGAAATTCATTCTCTAAGAATGTGACATCCCGTGATTCAAATTCAGTTATACTCCCACTTTCCTGCTCATCTATGAACACATACCCTTTCGAGTGTTCGGAGTATCTTATGAAAATACTCTTCTTTCCTCTGGGACCCAATTTCCCAAACTTGTGAGAGGACTCATGTGAAGTAAGTCCGGTTTTCTACCTGTCCATAACTCATATGAAGTGGAAGTAACTGATTTGAAAGGCACTCGGTTAAGTATATAGGCAGCAGTTAACAACGCGTCACTCCAAAAAGTGATTGGTAAGTTAGAATGCGCCATCATGGACCTAACCATTTCTAGTAGGGTTCTCTTTCTTCTCTCCGCAACACCATTTTGTTGAGGAGTATATGGAATAGACAACTGTCTTTCTATTCCTTTTTCATCACATAATTTTCTGAACTAATCGAGATAAATATTATCGACCTCAATCGGATTTCGATGCTTTTATTTTCTTATCTAATTGATTTTCTACCAAGTTCATAAACCTTTTGAAACAACTTAATGCTTCAGATTTATGAGAAATCAAATAGACATATCCGAATCGAGTATAATTATCTATAAAAGTGATGAAATAAATAGCCCCATGCCTTTCTCTTACAGTCATTAGACCACAAACGTCAGAATGGATTAAATGCAGAAGAAATTAAGCTCTTTTACCTTTTCCAAATGGTTTCCTTGTCATTTTCCCTACTAGGCAATGCTCACATATGGGCAAATCGACTCTTTCAATGTTGCCCAACAAGCCCTCTTTGGCTAGTTTATTCATACGTTGTTGGCCAATATGACCAAATCTAGCATGCCACACATTCACATCATTATCATATGAAGTAGAAGACGTGAAAAGGGAATAACAAATATTGACATTACCACAGTCAACATTTAGTACAATAAAACCATCCAGAAAATGACCACAACCATAGTAGTTTGTATCGAAATACAAATTTACACCGCTATTACGGAAGTTCACAATAAAACCAAGCTTAATCAACACCAAAACAGATACTAAATTTTGACGAATCTCCGGAGCATATAGAACATCATGTAGGAACAAGGTGCGTCCACCACGCATGTTCAATTAGCAGGTGCCAATCCCTTTAACTTCAGCTCTGGAGTTATTTCCTACATAGATCCACTTAGTTCCAGTTGGTACTCGTCGGAATTCCACGAAGGATCCTCTATCCTTCGCTACATGGTCTGTTGCTCATGAATCTACAGTCCACAAAGGATTGGATTCAGCCAATAATACAGAACTTGACACATAAGCAAAGTTCTCAAATGTACAAGAGGTGTTTACCTTTTTCGGCTCACAATAGTTGCGAGCATAGTGACCTTTCTTGTCACAATTGTAACACCTCACCCTTGACATTTTCTTCACTTGAGGACGTTTTCCTCTCTTGTGTTGGTTAACTCTTGATTTCTTGCAATAAGGACTTGATCATTTGCATTCCCACATATTGAACGAATCAATACGCTTGCGCTTAGAGCTGAAAGCCTTTTCTGAGCTAGAACCAGCATTGCAAATATCTATTTTCGGCTCAAATGCTGTTAGGCGGTCCTCTACTAGGTCAAGGTGGCACACGGCATCTTCAAGATCTTCCATAACATGGTCAAGAGCTTCTAGTGCTTCTTGCTTTTCCAGAACATATTGAATCTTCATATTCAATATTTTACAATTGTTGCCGTTCATGTCAGCAATTACGTTCTTAGTTGCTGAAACCATCGATCTGAACACATCAAACATATATACACGAATAATTAATGCCTATCATTTATGCATCCACTTTGCACAGACCCATCATATCAATGAACAATTTCAAGTAAGGTTTTAGAATCAAAAGATCACTATGTTTCCAATCATCCTCCGAAAATCCTAACTTAAAACTATTATTAATATAATTGTCTTATGCAAAATAAATTCTATGAAGTTACAAAAACTTCTACGAACTACCCACAGCAGTCAACAATAACAGAAAGCAAATAATATTTGACATCCAATAGAATAATAATGCTTTCACATAATACAACTATCTACTACACTAAGTAATATATACAGAGGAAAATATCAACATAGAAAGAGATATTTACACCCAAAACATCTCAAACTAATCTAGGAAATAAATAGGGAAAGTCCCTGCTAATCTATCGGTCAAAATATCTAAGAAATTTGAAGGCACATTTGCCAACCATGGAAAAACTTTTGGAGAGCTTTCATGTCGCCTCCAATGCGCATTTACTCTGCGCCATGTGGCGCTCAATCTAAGGGTTGGAGTTTTGGTTAACTCAATCCTATAGTACTCTCTTACAAAATCTACTACTAGCCTCTTATAACCCGGGACCACGTTGACCTCCCATAGGCGATCTAACACTGTTTGCCATTCAGGTGGAAGAGTGTTCATCAAGGCCGGTACCTTCTCAAAATCCGGCATAAGATAACCATTCCAGATGATTTCCTGTATCATCTGATTGACCCTGATCACATGTGATACTAAATCACCGTCATGCCACCGATAATTAGCTAACTCTGTCATCAGCCTTTTAAGTCTTGCATTTCCTTCGTCCGTTCTCGGGAATGCGGTATCCGTGCATAACGCATCATAGTTCCCGCAACAAATGCGGAACTAAAAATGGATCACTTATAATCCATAATGAACATAAGAGAAAATACATAATTTTCCATGATTCATGCAGCAAATCCAGAATAAAAAAATGGATTATTTATAACCCAAATAGACATAATTGAAAAAGAAACATATTCTTTTTCCTTTTTTTTGGGGGTTAACGGTCAAAGTCAACGGTCAATGGTCGCCGGGTCGAGGTCAACGGTCGTTTGGGTCGGGCCGAGTCGAACGGACCGACCCGGCACATGCGGCACGCGCCATCGACGGGACCGCGCGCATGTGCGTCGTACGTGAGCGCGTCGGCCCCGCATGCGTGCGACGCATGCTCTGCGTTGTTGTTTCGGCGCATGCGTGGCACGCGTCGATGACGCCGTTTCGCCCCGGCTGTGCGTTGGGGTGCGTCTGGTGGCCTTTGGCGGCGTGCCGCCACTCGTCGCGATCGTCTCGACGAGACCTTCCATCCAACACCATAAGAAATCGATTTTGACTTATAGAAACTCGAAAAAATGGATGAATAGTGCTCGGGTGTCGGGATTTTTCTGCCCTGATTGGTGTCGGCTGATTAATTTCACGAAAAATCAATATGAAATCATCCATAAACATGAAAGGGGTTGGGAAAAACATGGAAAAAGGGATCGAGAAACAAGAACTATGGCTCTGATACCAATGTTGGGATTATCGGATTCCCTGAAACCAGATTCGACACTAAATTGAACCCCTAAACTTGTGCGGAAGACGAGCCCAGGAAAAACATATGCATCACCGATCCTAAGGCACATCACAGAATCGAACGTACCGTGTTAGCCACAGATTAAACACCGACGTCGATATGAGGAAGAGAAACTGATCACGTTCGATCCGATTACGTCAATTCGCCTTGAAGGGAAGATGGGTGTCGCCTCTTGCGCACTGTTCTTTCTTTTTGGAACGTTTTTGAGGGAGAGAGGGAGGAGGAACGTACGTTATGCCAAAAGGTGCGTTCCTCCCTCTTTATTTCCCCTTATATACGTCCCCTCCAAGAAGAAACGTGTCCCTTCATCATATCCCTTCATCCACGGGCCCTAAACTTGTGGACTGGGCTTTTAGGCCCAACATGGGTGTACGGGCCAACTTAGGCCCATCATAATAATTAATAAAATCATCACTTTCGAAGAACACGACAAAATACGGGAGTAAAAGTAAAGAAAAGAGAGACAGCGGGATTCCTAAAGAAAAATAGTTAAAAAATTATATGGAAAACAGAATTGGAGAATTTTTATATATTTCGATGTACATTGGAGAAGAATACGTGAGATTACTTATGGATTTTATTAGATGACTATGTGACTTCCTAGGTATGTCATGTGCTACAGGTGTTCTTTTCATTTATATTAATAATTATAATTATGCATGTGGAATGTGGCATCCGGATTTTCACGACCCTCGAATATGTGACGGTCCGTGATGGATCGACGGAAGTATCATCGGATTGCGTCATTGGTACCATTTGCGGATACCGTTTTGTCATCATTGTCGGACCGAGATGTTACGCTTGGTCATAGTCCGATCATTGAATAAGCTATAGTCCTGTCAAAATTCCCCTACCTAAGGTCAATTGTGAGACCAACCTCATCCGCATTTGCACTATATTAAGCTAGCCTCCCATATCAGCATCCAACGTCTTCATGTACATGTTCGATACAACCAACTATGAAAAGGGAAAATAACAATTTTGGACCGCCCCTCCCCTTAGATGCTACGTGAACAATCCCATAATGACCATGCATGAGGACCATGCACGATCGAATCCACTTCTTAATTAAACAGCAAGAGAATGAAGTCTTCCTCATAAGCTGCGCATCCTCCTCTCGGCTTGGCCCGTCAACAACGAAGGAGGATTGTTGACCGAGAGAAGGCCAGCAACGGCCACGTTGCTTCCCACTCGGTTGCCAGCAAAATTCAAGAAATTGCAAGCTGAAGACACGCCTCTTCCCAGCTGTCTCTCGACCAAACAACCACCGGAAAAACCTGCATGCAAAATTTAATTAGTCAATAATTTGAAGAAGCAAAATGCTCGTGAACGTGAGTGAGTGAGAGACTAACCGAGAAAGCAAGTGAGAGAGAGAGAGATAACGAGCGGGCGAGCGAGCGAGAGAGTGAACGGCGAGAGGAAAGGAAGGAGGTCGCCCTCTGCCGTGCATGCGTGCTGCCGACGCCGACGCCGCTCGCAATTTCGGTTGCCGAGCCATGTTCGTGACCACAAGCTTTCCGATTTCTCGCCGTCGACACCGTCGGATTTAAGGCAAGTGAAAATCTACTAGCCTGTGTAATGCAATGCTGTTATTGTCTGATGTAGTGCAGCTAGATTTGGAAATGTTTGAGCTTGGATGTTGAATGCTGAGTTATTGGGTGATTGAAGTAGATTGGAACTAAGGAATTGAGGAAATGCTATGTATTTTCGATTCTGTTGAACTATAATCGAAAGATCAATTTGTGGTGGACTTTTGGAAGTGAGATAGCCGCGGTGTGGGTGTGGGATTCTACTGAATCCGCACTGCCCAAAACAATTCGTGTGTAGTTCAGTAACTTTGTAAATTTTCTATGGAGAGTTCTAGTACGAATTTGGTCCCGACTTCTTCATGAAAGTTATGAGGAATTGTTTAAATTAGGACATATGTTTTTGTCAGATTTTTCAAAATCAATATAGTTGGCATAAACTTCTTTTAATGTGAGGTGCTTTTTTGTCGGAGTGTAAATTCTGTCGATGAAAGAAATTTGGGGCTGAGTTGTGTGATCTACTGCTCTCTATACATGACTGATTTGGCTTAGTGTTCTTCATGAAATTCTTTCCTTTAGATCTTATTTATAACCGTGGCATCCGAAAATTTTGACAACCCCCGGATATGTGACGGTCCGTGGCTAAGTGACGGAAGCGTTGTCAGACTATACCATTGGTATCAATCACGGACACCGTTTTATTTTCACCATTGGACCGATGGGTCACGTTTGAAAATGGTTTGATCATCGTGTAAATTATAGCCTTGTCCCTAAGTACTATCACTAGTAAGACCGAGGTTTGTGTCATAAGATGCAGATATTTTCTATATTGATTTTGGCCATTCAATTATGTACCCTACTAACCGAACCCGCAGTAGATTGTTGCGACCCCGTGTAGTCATGTAAGTAATTATTTTTCAACACTTGCACATGCTGAAATTAAGAGTCAAATTTTGGAGAGATTGAGCCGTGCGTGAGGACCATGCACGTTTCTTCACTTACGAGACATCATCATCATCGGCACCATATTCGACCCCAATGACCCGTGCACACTTGTTCCAATAACACTACGCAACTATACCACCTAAGTGTACATGAAATGAGAAGAGGATTTGGACTTTAATGCACGGACTTCTTAGTGAGTCGAAGTGAGAAATTCGGCCGTGCGTGGAGGACCGTGCACGCATGGGAACCAAGCCGCCCGAGTTCCCCTTCATTTGGTCGGCAAGTGAGTCAACAAAATGGAAAATTCATTGACTCAGCTGCCACGTGAAGTCACAATTGGTGGACAGCGCATGGGGGAGGCTCGAGCAAGGAGGAACACGTCACTTGCATGGACGTCTGAGGTGTCACCGTTCCTTGCTGCCACCGGTTTTCCTTAATTGAGTGCATTAGCTGACTAACCAAAAGAGCAAAAGGGGCGGATTAGCCAAGAGAGAGAGGAAGGGAGAGAGTGACCGAACAGAAAATCTAGATAGAGAGAGTACGCAAGCGTGCAGCGAGCAAGAGTGAGGGGGGAAGAAGGAGACCGCCCTCTGTCCGTGTGGGTGCGCTGCTGCTGTCGACGCCGCTCGCCTTCGCCGCTGTTGAGCCGCACCATCGCACCGAACCTTTCGCTGTTAGCGCCTTAGGACTCGAGGCAAGTAGAAGTTCATTAATCTATGTTATGCATGCTGTGATTATCTGGCGAAGTGCTGGTAGATGTGAGAAATGCTGAAATGCAAACTACATGTTGGATTTTTGGATGATTGAGATGAAGATAGAGCGTTGTTCTGTGGAGGGTTAAATGTATTGTTGTCGTGCTGTTTTGGATGGAGCTTGATGAGTACTAAATTGAGTTAGACATCTAGATATAGCCACATGAATATAAAAACATGAAGATAGGAGTGAATCTATTGAAATCAGTACACTGTTTTGTAGAGAACAGCTTAACCTTCGGTGACTCCATGAATTTTCTGTAATTATTTAGATAGAATTGGAATTTGAACCCTTAATGAAAGTTTTAGGAAACATTCTTAGGAATAACATATCAAAATTTGAGAATAAATTAACAAGTTTTGGTCAGCAAAACGATTTTCCTTGTAAATGTTAAATCTAGAGGCTATTACAGAATGTCAGTAAAGAGTATAGCGATTACTGCTCTTGATATGCAACGAATCTGACTTAGTGTTATTCATAAAAAAATTTCATTTAGGTCTTTTTTATAACATATCCAAATTTCATAATTTTCTGAGTTCATTTAGGGGTTATTCCGAAATTTTCATTAAAACTGCACATTTTGGTTTTTAAGCTGTTTTACTCCGACTTTGCCTAACTGATTTCAAAAGTGAATGCATCTTGGGTTGTTATGTGACATGATGATACTGGTATTGGCATATCATGCAATATTGAGATGTGATGAGACTCAAGAGACATTTTTTCATTGCATTGAAAAGTGTTATTTGGAAATTAAGATGTTAATTGTTGCCGTTGAACCCTTGGGTCAACGATGCCCCGGAGTCAGGATGCCCAGAGGTTCGAATGAGTCGATTCCCTTTGGATACCTGGTTGTATTATGAATACATGCCCAGAGGTATTCCCCGGGAGTGTTGGGATGCCCGGTTGTATTATGATACATGCCCGGAGGGTGAGGGGTTGTATTATGATGCATGCCCGAAGGTTAGGGGTAACCATGTCTATGGCCCCCAGTGTTTCCTTGTGATGCTAGGTGGGGTGTGAGATGCCCGGAGATGTGACACAATGCTCCGGATGCCCTGTTGTATTTTGAATACATGCTCGGAGGCTTCTAAGACGCCAGGGTTGGGTGCGGAATCCCATAAAACATTGGTCCTCTGGGGGGATAAAACTGTTTGAATGATTAAAACTGATGATTATATTAAGTGTGAGTGTGGTCTGGTTATGGGACTAAATTGTATGGCATGGAATGAGACGTGTCATTACAGTTTGGCCCTATGATCGGGACTTGTGTAACGGGACATGATGCATCTGAATCTTTTGAAATTGCATTTGCCATTGCATTAAAGGACTTCATGATTTTGATGTAAAATGATCCATTGACTACCTGATTTTGTCTATCCTGCATGAGTCTAGATATTGATGGTACTGCTTGATATAGCTTGATGAATCTTTTACTACTAAGTGGTTGTACTCACCCCTTTTAGGGACTAACATTTCAGACTAGACAAGATATCTCTATTGCCACTGCCACCCGTAGATGGACCGAGTAGTTGGATATGGCCGCGAGGAGAAGGATAGCCCTTTTGGACGCCGACATTGATCAATGGACTTTAAGTATACGACTGTTGCAAAAGATGTCGGTCATCTTTTGAAGTATAGCTGAGTATAGAAGACTACGGCATTTTGGTGTATCGACGAATGATGTCTATCTAGTTGTGTAAATAAAAGTTTTCAGCTTTAACTTATAAAATGTTTAGTTGGTGTGCACTATTTTCTGAATATAGGGAAAGGAGTTGTTGGATACGCTTCCGCCATACTTTTACGCAGGGACCAATCAAGTATATGAAAGAACCCCCATATGACTTCTTGGGAGTCCATTGGAAAAAAAAAAAAAAACCAAAACAAAGGGATATCCAGGTAGAGGAAGAAATGCGGTGACCCTAACGGATTGGGGGTTGTTTCGGTGGTGCCACAATAACATACATAAAAATTTAGAATTTTCTGAGTTCGTTTATTGGTTCTTCCAAAATTATTACAAAAATTGTGCATTCTGATTTTGGTTGCCTTTATTTGAAACTACTCAAATTGATTTCAAAGGTGAAAGTATCTTGGTTTATTATCTAGCAATGATGGTTTTGGCATTCAGCAAGTCATTCAATACATAAATTTCGATAAAAACTCATGGGACTTCCGATGTCATTACATTGAAAATGTTTTCGGTATTGAAATAATTTGAGATGATATCGCTGCCGTTGGACCCTCAGGTCAACAATGCCCTAGGAGTCAGGATGCCCATAAGGATCGTAAGGGTCGATGCCTTTGGATGCTTGGGGTCTGCAGAGCCTCAGAGGTACCCCGGGAGTGTCGAGATGCCCGGTTGTATTATGATACATGCCTGGAGGGTAGGGGTAACCATTGGCGAGCCTTGGAGATTCCTCATGATGCCAGGTGGGGTGTGAGATGCCTGGAGGTGTGACGTAACACGCTTTGGATGCCCGGTGACTGAAAATCAGAGGCTTTCGGAACACCAGGTTGGGTGCGAATGCCCGGAGGGATGCAAACACTAGTCCTCTGAGAGAAAAATCTTTTGAGTTTTAAAACTGATGTTTTTGCTAGATGCCTGATTATAGGATAAAATTGTGTGGCACGGTATGAGATGTGTCATAACAGTTTGGTCTTATGATCGGTACCGTGTGACTGAAACAATGTGTTTTGGTTTTGAAACTGCATTTACTTTTACTTTGTACAGTACTATTGATTTGATGCATACTTTTCCATGGTGTCTACTCCAAACTCATAGTGCTTAGGAAGGACAGCTTGCATTTCCTATGCATACTTAATAAACACCATGCTTAATGCTGAACCTGAGACTGAGAGTTCGATCACTTATTCTCAGCTTGCCCCTTCTTCTACACAAAAACCTTAATAGCTCCTTCTATAACTATTATATCTAACAGCAGATTCGGTTGTGTCAACTCCCCCAGGACGAAGGGAAGGCTTTCATTCACCTTGCGTACTTATCTATGGATTTTTGCATGAAATATGATGATGAATGTTTAGCATAGCATAGTTTAATAGATCTTTCGATGCTAGGTGGTTGTACTCACCTCTTTTGGGAACTAACATTT
Source organism: Eucalyptus grandis (assembly GCF_016545825.1). Lineage (NCBI taxonomy): Eukaryota > Viridiplantae > Streptophyta > Magnoliopsida > Myrtales > Myrtaceae > Eucalyptus > Eucalyptus grandis. The sequence goes on from NC_052614.1 coordinate 41,710,851, forward strand.
CAGATTAGACAAGATGCCTCTGTTGCCCGTACCTCCTGGCACATTCTATGGATTCCCGATCGACCTACACTGGGAGCGGTCGGAGTACCAAGACCTTGAGATACGAGGACTGATATTTGTACAGGTGAGAGTGATTATGATGTTTGATGTCGGTCTTCCCACTAGCCCTGTGCTCGAGGCATTTGTGGCCATATTCGCCCGCCTGGATGGTCGAACGCTAGGGCCGTTGCCGCCGCCACCAGCAAATGGGCTGTTAACACCTAAGTTTTGGCGATCCGGTCATTTATTTATTACATAGAAAATGAGGGGTTAATTCTATCTCTGAAAATATAATTAATTTCATAGAATATAATTTTAGGTGCATTTATTTTTCATTTACATTTTTTTTGCATTTATTAGACCGATGATAGATGGGTTCGAATTAGTATTTCTAAGCTTTAATTTGGCTAGCCGGACTAAGCCCATCAAGCAAGCAAATTGGCCCAAGCCCATTTTTTTATGAGCAGAAATTATCTTGTGAAAATAGTAATTTAAAATTTTCCAAGATATGATGGAATTTTTTCGGATAGGGCAAGAGTAAACAAATATTGCGTTCAGAAAAGTGAATATTGCGTTTGAAAAAAAGATCTTCGTGGATATCAATTTGGAAAAATTAAAACCCTAATCGGTGGCCTATAAAAGTGCAAAACGCGAAGGGTTTTGGGGGGCCACACATTGAATATACGGCCAGACAAGAAAATTTTCTCTCAGTTTCTAGATTAAAAATCCAAAGCAAGAGGGAAAATATTATTCCTTCGTTTTTAGGGTTTTTGAGGGGGCTTCTCTCGGTTTCGAGGTCAAGGAAAAATTCAACACGAAAAAAAAAAAAAAAAAAAAGCTTTGGACTTCTCTTCGTTTGAGGGGAACACAAAGCATAAGAAAGGGAAAAAGGTGTGCAGAGGAAAAGAAAGGAGGGACGTGGTGCAGCAGAAGGGGGAAAAGAGAAAAAGAAAAAGAAAAAGAAAAAGAAACAATTGAAAAGACTCCTACTGTTCATCTTCTCCAAGGTTCCTTTGCTGCACGGCCGGTCCCTAGGTTGCCGATCTCGCCGCCACCGGCCTCAAGTAGCAATGCTGCCTTGCCTCCATTGTGACCCACGTCTGCTTCCCCGTGCGTCTCCGAGCGACCCACTGCACCATTAATGTCGCCCCTACGCTCCGCCTCCTTGATCGCCAATGCCTGCTGCAGCCGCGACCTACAGCGTGTCCGCCCGAGCACTAGCCCTTGATTCACCCCTTGCCACTGCTGCCATCCATTTTTGTAGCAAATCTTGAGCCATGCTTGCCGTTCCGGGCCTCTCTCTACACCGCTGCCTCTCGCTCTAGCACGGCGCATCGATGCCCCTGTTGTTTCGCCATCTACACCGCACGAGCGACGACGCCTCTACATACACCGCTCAACCGCACCAGTTGCCGACCCCTTGCGTTGCACCGCCGCACCTCTGAATGCCAGCATCTCCTCCCGACAGCCACCGTTGCAGCGATTTGCAACGACCCACGCGCTGACTCGCGTGGTCCCACTTCGAGTGTTGCTACTCTGCGCTCGACAGACGACACCTTTGCTTGTGACGCAATGACCCGCCTCCGTCAACCTAGCGCCCTCTCGCCCCAATGCTTGTCCACACGTCCCCTCGGCCGTGAGCTCCACCACTGCAGTCGCACACGGAATCCCTCGCATGAGCGTCCGCCTCTTCGCCCGCGATCGTCGCCTAACCGTCCAGGCCTTGCCTTAGCTTGCTGCTGCCCCATTGCTGCCAATATGTTCGTCACCGCCCCTCACCGGAGCTCCGGCAACCCGCTGCCCTTAGAGACCTACGAGCAAGCCATGCTCGAGAAGGCAAATAAAGAAAAAAAACAAAAGAACAAAAGGAAAATCAATTAGGTAGTTTTTCTTTTTTATTTACATTGTTCTATTTTTTATGTTATTTTCATTTATTTACTTTTTTTTTTTAGAATTATTCCTGAATATATGATTGAGATTCCGACATGAAAGAGCTCCTCAAGTTAGAGATTGATAGTCCGATTTTGCGCCCGAAATTTGACTCGCAATCGCTTGCAAATTTGTCAATCCGATCTCACGCCCGAGATTCGATTCATGATTTAGTTTAAAATTGGCCAACCCGATCTCACGCGTGAGATATGATTCGTCAATTTTTGGATATCAATCTTATCTTGGTCTAATTTACCTTCATGTGGATTGAGTCGATTTTGTTTTCGTAAAAAGGAAAAAATTTCAAAAAAATTTGAATTAGGATTAGGTTCGTTTTAGAATATTCTTCTTCTTAGGGTTATCTTGCATATTTAGAATAGGAGTTTTATTTCGAATTTTTAAAATAAAAAATGCATTCATTTAGGATGATTAGTTTTTAGTTTGAATTGCACGTTTGATTATTTGGCAATTTTAATTTCAAATTTTATAAAAAGAAAAAGAAAATGAAAAATGGTATTCTTTGCACATCATTGCATGTTAGGATAAGAATGTTTTTTTAAAATTTATTATAGGTTTAGATAATTTCTTCTAGTTAGATTGCATTTTAGGATTACTTCGTTAAGATAATGTTTTAGTTTAAATTAGGATTTGGCTTAACCTAATTCCTAATACAAATTGGATGATATTTTAACCTGCACAGATAATTTTCGCATTTTTTAAATTTCAAATGTCATGGAAATTAAAAAAATGCCTTAGAGTAAATCAATTTCACTCTTTAAGACAGACTGCATTTTATTTATATCATGTAACTTAGGTTGTATTGCCATGTCATATCATTTCATGATAGATTAGTAGCATGCATTGCATAAGGCATGATTCTCATTAAATGAGTGAAAACAAAAAAGAAATTGTGTGTTAATTAGAAATCATATTTAGGACTATTGATGTGAGTTTTGATCTAACATTACAGATACTTTCGTTGCTCTGAGGTAATTCCTGCAATTTATTCACTACTTCATCTGGGTGTTAAATTAGTGGTTTGTGCACCCACATGTACACCTCACATGTTAGGGAGATAAGTTAAAATCAATTCAAGCTGCTTGCCAAACATTTTTTCAAAATAAAAGGGAAAGGTACCAAAAGGGCGTTAAAGAAATCTAATGTAATCAAGTCCCCAAATTCACAAATCTCTGGTTCATAGGAGTAAAATAAATATCTCGTTACTTTACTTGGGTTTCTAATCGACCCACCAAAAATAGATTAGTGGCGACTCCTAATTGAAAAATCATTCGCATGTAAAGAACTTGGACCTAAGTTGCGAATTGGTATGATCTTGGGAAGTTTAAGACTTAGTAGTTCATTAGCCTAAACCCTAGGTGGTGCACCCGAAAATTTTGGTTGTGACAGCTTAGCGACTCTACTAGAGACTTGAGTTAAAAATCTTAGTGGACTTAGGCCAATTTTCTCTTCTTTTGAAATTTTTTTGTTTGGCAGCGAGGATCCCAGGTACGTCCCTTACATTTAAGGTGTTAAATATTCTTGCAAATTGAGAGGTATAAGGGGAAGTGATTGCTAACCCTTGCCTTGCAGGTTGGAGTTAGGAATGTATGGTTTATTTCTATGTTGAAGTGTTGCTTGATATAAACTGTTGTGCATGCCTTGCATTTGCACTATACTTTTGTGCACACAACCTGCCGCCGGACCTGGGCCGCTTAGGATCATCTAGGATGGTATTGAGATGGATACCACTCCGACCGCATGCCCGCGGTACAAGTCGCCCATCTTAATCCCGAAACTTCTTTTTGGTATCAAGAGTACCCACCTTAATCTGCATGCCTACAACCCAGGTCGGCTCTTTGACCAAGCCGGAGTCATGAGGACCCGACTTAGTCCGCATGCCCGCCGCTAGTTCGATCATCCTTGTGGCTTCACTTTGCTAAGCCTATCTAGAGTAGAAATCGAGCCTCACATTTCATGTGCATGTCTATATGGTTGCTATTGATTTTCCTTGGTAAAGTAAGTATTCCATCTCTATACTATGCAATTAATTTACTTTGTCATACTTTTGGTCCATCCATGACAATCTAGGTTAGTCATTTGATCTAATCCCTTTGTCATTTAAAAATGAAATGAGGAAATTGCCATGCAATGAATCATTTGAAAAAAACTTTGGAGAATTTGTTTTCAACTCATGTCTTTATTGTTCTTATTAGGGAGATTCAAATTTTGGCATTTCCTAGTTCATGTTTAGGAAATTTTGTCCTTGTTAGGGCGTCTCACTCTTCGTGACTAAAAAAAGAAAAAAATAAATTATTGTCATGGATTGACTCTATTTACACCCCATGCTTACATGTTCCCATTCATTTGGATTAGGTGATTATGAAGAGGTCCCACTCACCCATCCGTACATGGTCAAGAGCTAAAATGATGGATCAAAACAAGTGAGAAATTGTGACTCGAAGAAAAGAGCCAAGAGACTTTTGAACCATATCATTTTCCTGAGGACCAAGGAGGGTGAAGAACTCAAGCACACATGGTTCATGAGCATTATTTTCTTGGCCTGAAGAGGAAGCAACTGAAAAGGCGTATCAAATGACAAATTGGGGGCATGATAGATTTTGGTATTGACCTGACTGAGACAAAATCTCCACCCAAATCAAAATGGATATTCCATGTGCATTTACTTTGATGTTACATAGTATCCTATTCATGCACGTTGTTTTATGCAGGGGCAAGAGCAAGAGTGGAGTATTTATCAAATCAAGATCGGATTTTCAATCTCGATTGATCAATTTGTGTATTTGTTCCCTTTTGATAGGGGCCATCCAAGGACACCTATTGCTGAGACAGTCCCTTTGTGGGACAATTCCTTGAATGAACGATTGAAATCATATTATTCATACTCATGAGAGCATTTTTTAGTGTAGTAAATTGTCTGTTTGAAGTCACAAAAGCTTTTCATGCTTAAAGTTGCTAGACTCTTTTGAAAAGAGAATTTCCATAGTGATTTTACATATTTAACTCACCAATTTCATGTGGTGATTTGTCAAGATGGACAATTCAATGGATTGAACATGTTGAATGAAACGTGTCAAGATGATGAAAGGCAAGCCTTATCCTATACACAATACTCTACCTTATACACTTGTGAGATGAGCGTAAAAGTTCCATATTTGCAAGGTAAAGAGTTCTCTCGCGAAATGTACGATGATCGAAATGATGAGGAGCAATTTATTTCTCTATCCCAAACATTACATATAATCCATTGCTTAACCCCTTTGAGCCCCATACACTTGTGGAAATTCTTTCAAATTACCCTTGTCAAGAACTACCCTACATCGGGGCAAGTTGGAGGTAAGACAGCATCATGAGGTGAGGAAAAAAAAAATTCTTGCTCTCACTTGCATCAATCTTCAAGTCGTGCTATTACCTTGAATTCATGTGGTAATTTAAGTGCCTTAGGATGATGAAGAGCATTTCTTTCTCTATCATATACAGTTATATCCTTTGCATAGCCCACTTGAGCTTGCAATTTCATTTCTTCAAAACCCAGTTGGTGATCATCCCCCACACTGGGGCAAGGCAAAAGGCAGATGAAGACTCTTGAAAAGTTCGAGTGTCATTCAAACTGTAATTGCTTGACACGTGCATTGTGTGCAAGAATTGAAATCAAAATAGAACTAAGCGGCATGAAAAAGCAATGTGCCTGGTAAAAGCAAGGCCAATGCTCATGAAAAGAAGTGAAAAAAATGCATGAGAACTAGGGGCATGAAAAAAGTGGTGTGCTTAGTAAAAGCAAGGCCAATGCCCACAGATGAAAAAAAGAGTCAAGATAAGTGACTGTCAATTGCAAGAATTGAATCCCAATGGAGCAATACCCAAAGAACTCAAATGCAGAGTTTTTACAATCAATGGGGCACTTCATGAAGACAATCCTCGATGGTGAAAAAGAAAACTTATGGCAATGCCAAGATGATCACCAACTCTCACCCTTCACACATATTTTGAGCCTAATGATCCTTTCGTTTCTTAACCCAAGAACCTAGCCTACGTTACGTCCCTTGCAAAGCCTCTTCAGATTAGGGCACTTGAATTAACATAGGATTTCACATGTCTTAAGCATCGCTCGAACAAGTGCGAGCAAGACTATTTCTTTTTCATTTTGTAGGGTTCTTGACTTGTAAACCCGGAAATGATTGCGAAGCTGTTCTTTCAATAGCCTTGACTCAAAGAGTCCAATTGTTAAGCCATTGACCAAGCCCACATTACGGTCCCTGTTAAAGACCTCTTAGATTGGTAAGGTCGTACCGCTTGTGAGAATACTCGGACCCTTGTTGGTATGATAGTGAGATAGAGTGACTCTCCTAAAATAGCCATTCTAAATGAGAGTAATTGAAAGTCCTTTCTAACTGAAAGTCTCTCATTTTGTATTCTTAAGAAATCCATGTCATTGTCTTGAACGACAATTCTCTCCAATGGAAATTTGGGTGATGCAAATATGGTAAAGTCATTATGCATAAACCTTGATTGAATTGATGAAAGCTTCACTAAATTCTGAAATGTGCATTCTAGAGTAGCTCAGATTGTCTACATCTTTAATGAATGCATATCAGTTTTTGTTCTAATCATGTCTGACAGGTAGTATTTCCTTGAAGATCGAGTAATACTTGACATTCAAGTTGCTCCTTGAAGCCTTGAGAATCGACGTGCTTTCGTAGCTCGAAGCCCTTTTCACTGACCCGGCGTGCTTCCATAGTCCGGTGTTCTTTTTATTGACCTAGTGTACTTTTGTAGCCCAGATTCCCTCTTTATCGACCCGGCGTGGTTTCGTAGCCCGGTGTCCATTTATATTGACTCGGTGTGCTTCCGTAGCCCGATGACCTTTTTAATAAACCCGACGTGCTTCCATAGCTCGGAGTTCCTTACCTAGCGTGCTTTCGTAGCCTAGTGTTCATTTTCATTGACTCGGCGTGCTTCCGTAGCCCAGAGTTCTTGACTTAGCGTGCTTTCATAGCCCAGTGTCCCCTTTCATTGACATGGCATGCTTTCGTAGCCCGTTGTCCCTTTTAATAGACCCGGCGTGCTTTCATAGCCTAGTGTCCATTGACCTGACGTGCTTTCGTAGCCCAGAGTCCCTTTTATCGAACCGGTGTGCTTCCGTAACTCGAATTTCTTTTATCAACCTAGGGTGTTTTCGTAGCCCAGAGTCTCTTTCATTGACACGACGTGCTTTCGTAGCCCATTGTCCCTTTTAATAGACCCGGCGTGCTTTCGTAGCCCGGTGTCCATTGACCTGGCGTGCTTTCGTAGCCCAACGTCCCTTTTATCAAATCAACGTGCTTCCGTAGCCCGAATTTCTTTTATCGACCTAGCGTGCTTTCGTAGCCCAGAGTCCCAAAAATCATGACATCTCAGTCTGGACCTGGTTGTCTTGATTATTTTCATTTAAACATTTCACTCTGAATGTGAATGTTTTTCAGTCTTCCTCGTTATATCTTAGTCTGGATCTAGGTATTTCGAGTTCAAAAATTTTGACATCTCAGTTTGGACCCGGATGTCTTAATTATTTTCATCTAAACATTTCACTTTGGATGTGAATGTTTTTTCAACCTTTCATGTTATACCTTAGTCTGGATCTAGGTATTTCGAGCTTCAAATATCTTGACATCTCAGTTTGGACCCGGATGTCTTGATTCTTTTTGTTGAACATTTCACTTTGGATGTGAATGTTTTTTCGACATTTCTCGTTATATCTTTGTCTGGATCTAAGTATTTCGAGTTCAAAAATTTTGACATCTTAGTCTGGACTGAATGTCTTAATTATTTTCGTCTAAACATTTCACTTTTGATGTGAATGTTTTTTCGACTTTTCTCATTATACCTTAGTCTGGATCTAGGTATTTCGAGCTTCAAATATCTTGACATCTCAGTTTGGACCCAGATGTCTTGATTCTTTTCATTGAACATTTCACTTTGGATGTGAATGTTTTTCGAGTTTTCTCGTTATACCTTAGTCTGGATCTAGGTATTTTGAGTTTTTTTTTAAAAAATCTTGACATCTCAGTCTAGATCTGGATGTCTCAATTCTTTTCGTTGAACATTTCAATTTGGATGTGAATGTTCTTCTCAATCTCAATGTCTCAATCTATTACCTATTACACTCTTCAAGGAACTGAGTGAGAGTTGGGTACTTGTGGAGTAAATGGAGATTTATCATGTACCTCAAGATGCTTTACCGCACTAATTGGTAAGTAATTGTAGGTACGTTCCTTTCTTTCGCATCATGCATTTGCATTAGCATTTCCATGCATCATATAAATTGCATTTTAATATGGGATTCAATTTTCGACCCAAAAAAAAAATATTCATTCAGTACATGTGCATGGTCAAATTTTAGGTTTTAATTTGTCTTTCAAGGCAACCTCTACGAGCTCACCTTTAAATAGGGGGCCACACATTGAATATATGGCCACACAAGGAGCTTTTCTCTCGGTTTCTAGATTAAAAATTCAAAGCAAGAGAGAAAATATTATTCCTTTGTTTTTAGGGTTTTTGAAAGGGCTTCTCTTGGTTTCGAGGTCAAGGAAAAATTCAACGCGGAAAATAAGAGAACAAAAGCTTTGGACTTCTCTTCGTTCAAGGGGAACACAAAGCAAAAGAAAGGAAAAAAGGTGTGCAGAGGAAAAGAATGGAGGGGACGTGGTGCAGCAAAAGGGGGAAAAGAGAAAAAAGAAAATGAAAAATAAAAATAAACAATTGAAAAGACCCCCACTATTCATTTTCTCCAAGGTTCCTTTGCTGCACCGCCGGTCCCTGCGTTGCTGGTCTCCACTTGCCGCCGGCCTCCGAGCAACAACGCTGCCTCGCCTCCGTCGCGACCTGCGTCTCTGAGCGACCCACTGCACCATCAACGTCACCCCTGTGCTCCGACTCCTTGGTCGCTGACGCCTGCTGCAGCCGCGACCTGCGGAGTCTCCGCCCGAGCACCGACCCTCGATTCACCCCTCGCCGTTGCTGCCATCCGTTTCTGTAGCATATCCCGAGCCATCCTGGCCGTTCCGGAACTATCTCTTCACCGCCGCTACCGTTGCCTCTGCTTTGGCACGAAGCAGACCAACACCCCTGTAGTTTCGCCATCTACGCGGCACGAGCGACAACACCTCTGCATGCACTGCTTAGTCGCACCAGTTGTCGATCCCCTATTTTGCACCACCGCACCTCTTAACGCAAGCATCTCCTCCTGACGTCCACCGTCGCAGCGATTTGTAGCAACCCACTTGCTGACCCACGTGCTCCCACTCCGAGTGCTGCTCCGCATCCGAGAGACGACACCTCTACCTGTAATGCTGTGACTCGCCTCTGTCAGCCTAGCGCCCTCTACTCCGATGCTCATCCGCTCGTGCCCTCAAGCTGCCGAGCTCCACCACCACTGACCACACACGGAATCCTCTGCACAAGTGTCCGCCTCTTTTGCTGCGACCGTCGCCCTACAGCCGACCAAGCCTCGCCTTATCTTGTTGCCGCCCCTTTACTGTCGATATGCTCATCACCGCCCCACATTAGACCTCCAGCAACCTAGTGCCCTTGAAGACCTACGAGCAAGTCGTGCTCAAGAAGGCAGAATAAAGAAAAAAACAAAAGAAGAAAAGGAAAATCAATTAGGTAGTTTTCTTTTTTATTTACTTTGTTCTATTTTTTTATGTTATTTTCATTTATTTACTTTGGTTTTTTAGAATTATTCCTTAATATATGATTGAGATTCCGACGTGAAAGAGCTCCTGAAATTAGGGATTCACAGTTAAATTTTCACGCTCAAAATCCAACTCGCAATCGCTTGCAAAATCGTGAATCCGATCTCACGCCCGAGATTCGATTCACGATTTAGTTTAAAATTGGCCAACCCGATCTCACGCACGAGATATGGTTAGTCAATTTTTAGATATCAATCTTATCTTGCTCTGATTTACCGTCATGTGGATTGAGTCGATTTTGTTTTCATAATACAGATTGGATGATATTTTAACCTGCATAGATAATTTTCGCATTTTGTTTAATTTCAAATTTCATGGAAAATAAAAAATTCCTTAGAGTAAATCAATTTCATTCTCTAGGATAGATTGCATTTTATTTATGTCATGTAACTCATGTCGTATTGCCATGTCATATCATTTCATGATAGATTAGTAGCATGCATTACATAAGGCGCGATTCTCATTAAATGAGTGAAAAGAAAAAAAGAAATTGCGTGTTAATTAGAAATCATATTTAGGACCGTTGATGTGAATTATGATCTAATATTACAGATGCTTTCGTTGCTTTGAGGTAAGTCCTGCAATTTATTGACTACTTTATTTGGGTGTTAAATTGGTGGTTTGCGCACCCGCATGAACACCTCACATGTTAGGGAGATAAGTTAAAATCAATTCAAGCTGCTTGCCAAACATTTTTTCAAAATAAATGGGAAAGGTACCGAAAGGGCGTTAAAGAAATCTAATGTAATCAAGTCCCCAAACTCACAAATCTCTGGTTCGTAGGAGTAAAGTAAATCTTCCATTACTTTACTTGGGTTTCTAATTGACCCACCAAAAATAGATTAGTAACGAATCCTAATTGAAAAATCATTCCCTTGTAAAGAACTTGAACCTAAGTCGCGAATTGGTATGGGCTTGGGAGAGTTCGAGCTAAGTTTAAGACTTAGTAGTTCATTAGCCTAAACCCTAGGTAGTGCACCCGAAAATTTTGGTCATGACACGAGCCAAGTGGTTGGGTGTGACCGTGAGATAAGGACAGTAGAGGAAGAAACTTTTGGTCGCCGACACTAAACGATGGACTTTATGTTTGTAACTATTGGAAATGTCGAGTATCTTTTGATGTATGGCCGTGTATAGAAAGCTACGACATTTTGATGTACCGACAATCGCTTGTCCATCAAGTTTTATGTAAATAAAAGTGTTCGGCCTTTATCTATAAAAGTGTTTAGTTGGTGTGCATCATTTTCTGATTTTAGGGAAGGGAATCGTTGGATACACTTCCGCCATATTTTGCGTAGGGACCAATGGAAAAGATATAGACCCCCAAAACTCATGGACTTATTGAGATCTTATGGTATCAGAGTAACCGACTTTCAGGTTAAGAGAAAGGTAGTGTGTGTGGTGACCCTAACGGATCAGGGGCCGTCGAGGGGTGCCACAGCAGTTGGTATTGGAGCATAGGTTTATTTGAAGTGATAAGGTGCCTCAGTTGGAAATGAGGATGTAATGATGCACACTATAGGACACTAACCAAGGGTAGTTGACTAACTATGAACAACAGGTGATCGATTTTCACTCGTAGACTACTGGTAACGATTGTTATTTACCTTTGCATGCAAGTAACATTCTATGTTACTTATGTGACCTTAGCAACACCTTTATCTTTATTACTCGACCAGTGACATTGAGTCACTAATTTCTTGAGGAAATGCTTGGTAAACTGCAGGAAGTTATGGTACGAACTGTGAGTTCTCACCCATCAAGGGCTGAAGCCTCTGCAAGGGCTGAACCTCGAATGGAAGATATCCTGCAGGCATTTGCCAATATAGGAAATTTGATGGAAAGACAATCTCAGCAACAACTCGGAACAGAACGTCGCCCTCAAGGACTGGTAGAAAAATTCTTGAAGTTGAAACCACCTAAGTTTAGTGGAATGGGAAGTCCTGAGGAGGCGAAACAATGGATTGATGGAATAGAACATATTTTCCGATTGTTGAACTGTAATGATGCTGAAAAGATAACCTTGGCAGAGTACCAATTGGAGGGAAATGCAAAGTTTTGGTGGAGAGCTTCAAGAGACATGATCTTTCCACCCGGTACTGATATAAACTGGGATGAGTTTGTTAGAGCTTTCAATAGAAATCATTTCTCTGACTATGCCAGAGATGAGAAAATCACAAAATTTGTTTAGTTAGAACAAAGGGAGCTTACAGTAGACCAGTACGAGGCAAAATTTTCTGAATTGTCTAGGTATGCTCTTAGGTTGATTGAGGACCGAGAGGAGAAGGCTAAGAGATTCCTGAAGGGGCTAAGAATCGATATCAGGAGACAACTAGTGCCTCTGAATATAAGAGATTATACTAAGATCTATGAAAGGGCACGGCTAGTGGAACAGGAAGTAATGAGAGAGAAATCAGAATCTAGCAGGCAATCGACCTTTAGTGATGTCCGACGAGGCAAAAGACCCTATCCTGATCGAGGTCAGCCCTAGGAGTCTAAGAAAAAGAGTAACTTTGGGAATTTTGGAAAAGCCAAGAGTGGCCCGACTTTAGGGAGGGTACCCTACCAGGGTACTATTTGCTAGAGGTGTGGTGGACAACATGGACCGGGACCCTGTAATGATCGATTGAAATGTTTTGGTTATGGGCAGAGAGGTCACTTTAGGAAAGACTGTCCATAGGAAAGACCTCAACCAAATGCTAACTTGGTGCGACAAGTGCAGCAACGTGCAGCTAGACCACATCCACCAAGGAATCCACAGAGGCCACTAGCACAAGGATGGGTGTACGCGGTCACCCAAGAGGAAGCAAAAGCTTCCAAAAATGTTATCTCAGGTACAATTTCCACAAATGGCAAGAAGGCATAAGCGTTGTTTGATACAGATGCTACGTATTCTTTTGTGTCTGAAAGGTATAGACAGTTGAGTAAGATAGAAACTACATCTCTTGATATGCCTCTTTGTGTTTCTACGCCACTAAAGAATATGGTGTTGTCTACGTTGATATGTGAAAGGTGTAAAGTGACCATAGGGGGACAAGACATGGAAATGGATTTAATTGTGATGGCTCTGTATGACTTTGATGTCATAATAGGAATGGATTGGCTCCATAAGCAACAAGCTAAGGTGGATTGCTATAGAAAAGGAATCCAATTTGTTTCACCTGACCGATTTAGTTTTGAATTTTTCGGAGGTTAGACAAACCCCTCAATAGTTCTTATTTCGGTAGTAAGTGCATTACTTGACGAAGGATGTCAAGGATACCTAGCAGTAGTAAAGGACTATGCGAAGGAAGAGACTACGCTCGATGAAATTCGAGTGGTCTGGGAATTTCAGGATGTATTTCCTAAGGAACTGCCTGGGTTACCACTGGAACGAGAAATTGAGTTCAAGATTGAACTGATGCCTAGAATAGAACCGATATCGAAAGCCCCGTATAGGATGGCCTTGATGGAACTGGAGGAATTAAACGTGCAACTGCAAGAGTTGCTCGATAAAGGATTTATTAAGCCAAGTGCTTCTCCTTGGGGTGCACCGGTCATGTTTTTGAAAAAGAAGGACGGGTCAATGTGTTTGTGCATTGACTATAGGCAACTGAATCAAATGACCATTAAGAATAAATACCCATTATTTAGAATTGATGACCTATTCGACCAACTGCAAAAAAATTCGGTCTTTTCAAAGATTGACTTGAGGTTGGGATATCATCAACTAAGGATTAAGAAGGAAAACATTCCGAAGACCGCATTTAGGACTCGTTATGGACATTACGAGTTCCTAGTTATGCCATGTGAACTAACGAATGCCTCGGCTGCATTCATGGATTTGATGAATAGGATATTTAAGCCCTATTTGGATCAATTTACGATTGTCTTCATTGATGATATTCTGATATACTCCAAAGGACTTGAAGAACATGCACATCATTTGAGTGTGGTATTGTAAACCCTTAGAGACCATAAATTATATGCCAAAGTCAGTAAGTATGAATTTTGGATGTATCGAATAATATTTTAGGACACGTGGTGTCAGGAGAAGGAATTGCAGTAGACCTAGCGAAAGTCGAGATGGTAATAAATTGGCTGAGACCAACAACGTCGATTGAGATTCGGAGTTTCTTGGGACTAGCTCCGTAAGCAATGGACTAGGATGGATGATCTCCTGGGATAGTGCTTACCCATGCGCCAAAGAATGAAACCGTGAGGCTTAGTATGGGATAGGCCAAGCAGATAATATCTCTGTGAGTTAGTCCCTATCGAAACGGAGCCCCTCCAGTAGATGTGTAGTTCGGGTTCGAACTAGGCAAAAGCTGGTGAACCTGTAATGACTCGGTCCAATGAGGGCGAGGAGTGGACGCCAAGTCGAGAGCGCTTGAGCAAGGAGCGGCTCCTAACAGGCTTCTAGGATGGTAAAAGGGGGCAGGAATGAACCAAACTATGAATTGAACTGGAATGGTAGTGTTTTTGTGATAATTTTATCTGAGTGGCGCAGCGGAAGCGTGGTTAAGTTTGTAGAATTCCTGTTTGCTGGAATGAAGTGGATGAAAGAAAAGCTACGTTGATAGGCGTAGAAGACCTTTGGAATTTAGCGTAAGAGATCATGTATTTCTTAAAGTATCCCCGGTGAAGGGAATATCACGATTCGGAATAAAGGGTAAGTTAAGTCCCAGATTTGTTGGACCCTTTAAGATACATGAAAGAATAGGAGACGTAGCTTATCAGCTAGCATTACCTCCTAAGCTAGAAAATTTACACGATGTGTTCCATGTGTCGATGCTGAGAAAGTACCAGCCAGACCCTGGTCACATACTCGATCATGAAGCCATCAAAATGGATGAGAAAGTGAGGTACCTAGAAGAGCCGATCCGGGTACTAGATCAAAAGGAGCAAGTCCTTCGGACAAAGAAAATTCCACTAGTTAAGATATTGTGGCAGCATCACGCTATGGAAGGGACCACATGGGAAAGTGAAAAAGAAATGAGGGAAAGGTTCCCTCATCTTTTTAGTGATATGTAAGGAATGTATAATTTCGAGGACGAAATTCTCTAAGGAGGGGAGAATTGTGGCATCCGGATTTTCACGACCCTCGAATATGTGATGGTCCGTGATGGATTGACGGAAGTATTGTCGGATTACGTCATTGGTACCATTTACGAACTCCGTTTTGTCATCATCGTCGGACCGAGACATTATGCTTGGTCATAGTCCGATCATCGAATAAGCTATAGTCCTGTCAAAATTCCCCTACCTAAGGTCAATTGTGAGACCAACCTCATCCGCATTTGCACTATATTAAGCTAGCCTCCGATATCAGCATCCAACGTCT
This sequence comes from Eucalyptus grandis, assembly GCF_016545825.1. Taxonomy (NCBI): domain Eukaryota; kingdom Viridiplantae; phylum Streptophyta; class Magnoliopsida; order Myrtales; family Myrtaceae; genus Eucalyptus; species Eucalyptus grandis. The sequence continues at coordinate 41,725,893 of NC_052614.1, forward strand.
TCATGTACATGTTTGATACGACCAACTATGAAAAGGGAAAATAACAATTTCGGACCGCCCCTCCCCTTAGATGCTACGTGAACAATCCCATAAGGACCATGCATGAGGACCATGCACGATCGAATCCATTTCTTAATTGAACAGCAAGAGAATGAAGTCTTCGCCATAAGCTGCGCATCCTCCTCTCGGCTTGGCCTGTCAACAACGAAGGAGGATTGTTGACTGAGAGAAGGCCAGCAATGGCCACGTTGCTTCCCACTCGACTGCCAGCAAAAATTCAAGAAATTACAAGCTGAAGACACGCCTCTCCCCAACTGTCTATCGACCAAACAGCCACCGGAAAAACCTGCATGCAAAATTTAATTAGTCAATAATTTGAAGAGGCAAAATTCTCGTGAACGTGAGTGAGTGAGAGACTAACCGAGCGAATGAGTGAGAGAGAGAGATAACAAGCGGGCGAGCGAGCGAAAGAGAGAGCGAGCGAGATAGTGAACGGTGAGGGGAAAGGAAGGAGGTTGCCCTCTGCCGTGCACGCGTGCTGCCCACGCCGACGCCACTCGCAATTTCGGTTGCCGAGCCGTGTTCATGACCGCGAGCATTCCGATTTCTCGCCGTCGACACCGTCAGATTTAAGGCAAGTGAAAGTCTACTAGTCTATGTAATGCAATGCTATTATTGTCTGATGTAGTGCAGCTAGATTTGGAAATGTTTGAGCTTGGATGTTGAATGCTGAGTTATTGGGTGATTGAAGTAGATTGGAACTAAGGAATTGAGGAAATGCTTTGGTTTTCTCTATGTATTTTCGATTCTGTTGAACTATAATCGAAAGGCCAATTTGTGGTGGACTTTTGGAAGTGAGATAGCCGCGGTGTGGGTGTGGGATTCTACTGAATCCGCAGTGCCCAGAACAATTCGTGTATAGTTCAGTAACTTTGTAAATTTTCTATGGAGAGTTCTAGTACAAATTTGGTCATGACTTCTTCATGAAAGTTGTGAGGAATTGTTTAAATTAGGACATGATTTTGTCAGATTTTTTTAAATCAATGTAGTTGGCATAAACTTCTTTTAATGTGAGGAGCTTTTCTGCCGGAGTGTAAATTCTATCGATGAAAGAAATTTGGGGCTGAGTTGTCTGATTTACTACTCTCTACACATGACTGATTTGGCTTAGTGTTCTTCATGAAATTCTTTCCTTTAGATCTTATTTATAACATACAAAAAAAAAAATTAGAATTTTTTGAGTTCGTTTATTAGTTCTTCCAAAATTATTAGAAAAATTGTGCATTCTGATTTTGGTTGCCTTTATTTCGAAACTGCTCAAATTGATTTCAAAGGTGAAAGCATCTTGGTTTATTATCTAGCAACAATGGTTTTGGCATTCAGCAAATCATTCAATACTAAAATTTCGATAAAAACTCATGGGACTTCCAATGTCATTGCTTTGAAAATGTTTTCAGTATTGAAATAATTTGAGATGATATCACTGCCGTTGGACCCTTGGGTCAACGATGCCCCGGGAGTCAGGATGCCCATAAGATTGTAGGGGTCGATGCCTTTGGATGCCTGGGGTCCGCAGAGCCTCAGAGGTACCCCGGGAGTGTCGGGATGCCCGGTTGTATTATGATACATGCCCGGAGGGTAGGGGTAACCATTTACATGGCGAGCCCCGGAGATTCCTCGTGATGCCATGTGGGGTGTGAGATGCCTGGAGGTGTGACGTAACATGCTCTGGATGCCCGATGATTGAAAACTGGAGGCCTTCACGACGCCAGGTTGGGTGCGAATGCCCAGAGGGATGCAAACACTGGTCCTTCGGGAGAAAAATCTTCTGAGTTTTAAAACTAATGTTTTTGTTAAGTGATGCCTGATTATAGGAAAAAATTGTGTGGCACGGTATGGGACATGTCATAATAGTTTGGTCTTATGATCGGGACCCGTGTGATTGAAACGATATGTTTTGGTTTTGAAACTGCATTTACTTTTACTTTGAAAAGTACTATTGATTTGATGCATACTTTTCCTTGATGTCGTTATCTGTGGATTTTTGCATGAAATCTGATGATGATGGTTTAGCATAGCATAGTTTAATAGATCTTTCACTGCTGGGTGGTTGTACTCACCCCTTTTGGAGACTAACATTTCAGACTAGACAAGATGCCTCTACTGCCCGTACCTCCTGGCACATTATATGGATTCCTGATCAACCTACAGTGGGAGTAGTCGGAGTACCAGGACCCTGAGATACGAGGATCGATGTTTGTACGGGTGAGAGTGATTATGATGTTTGATGTCGGTCTTCCCACTAGCCCTGTGCTCCAAGAGTTTGTGGCTGTATTTGCCCGCCGGGATGGTCGAACGCTGGGGCCATTGCCGCCACCACAAGCAAACGGGCTAAGTGGTTGGGTGTGACCATAAGATAAGGATAGCAGAGGAAGAAATTTTTGGATGCTGACACTAAACGATGGACTTTATGTTTGTAACTATTGGAAATGTTGGGTATCTTTTGAAGTATGGCCGTGTATAGAAAGCTACGGCATTTTGATGCACTCGTATGCTCCCCCTATTTTGGTGAGTAGTTTAATTTCAAACGTTAGTTGGTTCTAAGCAAAACATCATGAGAGAAATACTTAGCAAATTATCAGTACCGGATGTTGTGAGCATATTCATAATTTTCAAGGAATATTAAACATTGTCGGTAGCGAATGTTTAGGAGCAAATGTTAAGCATAATATGTCACATCAAGTAACTCTCCCTCTTTCTATCATCAATCAAAGAAAATGAGAAACAGGAGAAAAAGTGATCTTAACCAACGAATTGGAATGGATAAAACATGAGCATGTTAATAGCAAGAGCAAAACATGAGCACGTTAAGATTTGAAAATGTTTAGGTGTGATGACGTAAGTGTTGCTAAGAGGAAGTGGGTTGTTCGAGTTCGGTGGTCAGGTGTACGGGATTGTAACAATCTAGATTGAGGAGGGTATGCTCGATTTTCACCATGTATTGAGTTAGAGACAAAAGGGTGGTCTTGATTTCCTTGACATATACTTGTAGTTGGTTAAGGCTAATAGGAGAGGTAGGTACATCCACAGCTAGTGAATGTGATCCTTTCGGTTGAGGTGGACAAGGGGCCTTGGATGGTGCTAGTGCGTTAGCATGTTTGTGCTTTTCTGGTTCAGAAAGTTTAGCAAGTCTTTCTCTAAGCTTTGCCACTATTCTGTCATGGTCGCCATGACCAATGGGGTTTGCTCTATGATTGACCCAACCTTCTGAAGTCATCCTGAGCACCATCTTGTCTAGGGTTTTCTTCCTAGTTTCCATATTTGTCATGACAATAGGTGAAACTTCAGAGTAGTTGATCTTGAGATACTTGAAAATACATGTGACCAAAGCATTGTTGGGGTTGCTTCCCTCTCTTTCCCTTAGCCATGCAATACATGTGGATAAAGATTATGTGGGGGAAGGAAAACTCTTCAAACTTATTCAGGATGGCCTAGATCACTTTTACTTCATATCAAGACACGTTGTTGGTAGAAGATGTTTCTGAAGGAAGGTAAAGAGGGAGAATCTTTTGAATGAAGTTCATTTTGAGAGGGAGAGGTGTGACATCTCAAAATTTGGCCCCGTTTTGAATATATGAAATGGTTATTTTGTCGACGCGCTTATGGTTATTTTACTCGGAATTGATCACTCTCGAATTAACTAATCTATTAGATAAAGTCGTTAAGGGATATAAACGTGACAGACTAGAGAATTCGATCATAATAATCAGCAAAGGTCAATACGACGCCGTTATAAATCGATTAGCGAACGGATATAAGTCGATTCGATGGAATTACATAGTCGAATTGCGGGTGGTTCCGCACGATTGTGATATTCACGTCGAACGGCAATAAACCGTTTTTCTGTCGATATTATATTCAGGATACATAATTCAACCCTCGTGATTATATGACAACCAAGGGTTGTCTACAATTCGAAAATGCACAAACGTGGATCGAAAATTATCCACCACGGGTCACACGCGCTAAAACCCCTAAAAGCTACCTGATAGATTAGGTTGTACTAAAGTCACGTTCGGTCGATTTTAACCATGAAATTTAATTCAGTTTCGAGAATCAAACATTCAAGCGTGTCACGATTTATTTACTAGACGTCGTCTCATCTTTCAGCAAATTTTTGACGATTCCGAAATTTTGCGGAAAAAACGGTTTTCGGACAAACAGAAAAATAAAAGGAAATTCGATGGGATGATAAATCAGGATTTTTCTACCCCAAGAAGGCCTTGATTGTGAGAAATTAGAGGAAAAATGGTGATTGGATGAACTTAGGACTTTTGAGGCATGAAGACTTTGTGACATAGGTGATGATGGTGTAGATATTTTGCTAAGTTTTTCATTGGTTGTTCCATGGACTTCTTTACTCTCTCTCTCTCTCTCTCTCATTCTTCTTTCTCTCTTTCACGCACGTAAGTCTCCCCCCCTTCTACTAATGTTCTTCTACTCAATTCCCTCATGTCTTCTTCTTCACCGCTCAAACACCCACCACCTTCAGCGCCTCTCATCATTTTCATCACCCATCGCCAACATCTCACCATCCATCACCCCATCCCTCAGCAGCTCAATCATCATCCCATCTTCAGCATCCCACCCCCAGAATTCCACCGTCCAGCATCCCCAGCAACACGCCCACCATCACAACATCACCCCAGCACTCACCAGCGACCCCATCACCACCCGCCAACAAGCCACCAACACCTCACGGCCAACACCACCACCAGCTCACCCCAGCCGCCTCACCACCACCGTCCCCCTAGCTCCTCCACGTCAAGCCGAGTCGTCGACCAACCCAAGCCGAGCCAAGTCCCCCATTGGCCGAGAGCTTCGAAGGTCCGCCACCACCGCCGTGAAGCTTTGTTTGAGCCATGGTTGTTTCATGTTTTTATCGCCCTTGCGTCGCCGTCGCCGCGAGCCCGCCATCATCGAAAACCCAACTCCCTAATTATTGATTAGGTTGTTAATTGCGCTTATGGGGTGTTTAGATTAGTGCTAATGAGGTTTAGATTAGTACTAAGGAGGATTAGTCTTAATTAAGCTTGGTTTAGTTTAATTGAGATTAAGATTGGTTTAAATTAATTTTAATTGCGATTAGCCTAAGTAATTACAATTAGGATCATTAATCATGGTTAAGTTTAATTAATCGATTTTAGTATAATTAATCATAATTTATTTAATTTATCGTAATTAGTGTAAATTAGTGACGGATTAGTCAATATGTAGAATTTTACGCTCGTTTTCTTGAATGAAATTATGCGTGATTTTGAGTGTTGCACATATGATATTATATGATTGGTTGTTCTATGATGATTATCTATTATTATTGCAAAAGACAATGTTATGAGTTATTAATTAAAAAAAAATAAAATAAATGAGGTGTCGGGTTGGACACCAAATTTCATGTGTTCAATAAAACCACAGGGCTTTAAACTAAAAGTGTGCAAAGTTTGGTGGGTTAATTTCAAATATGTGGCCCCGTAAGAAATTTTTACCAGTGTTAAAGAAAAAAAAAGGAGTTGCCAAGATTATTTCCAAAAAGGGTGGTTGGGCAAGAAATTAGAAAATAAATGGGGCGTCAGGTTTGGACACCAAAACATATTTGCCCAATAAAACAATGAGGTTTTAAACTAGGTGTGTGCAAAGGTTGACAGGTTAATTTTGAGTACGGGAGCATGTACGAATTTCATTCCAAAAGTTTTAAAGAAAAAAAAGGGGGTTACCCAAGTTTAGTTCCAAAAAGGGTAGCTGGACAGAAAAATACAAAAAAATAAAAATAAATAAGGTGTCAGGTTTGGATGCCAAATTTTATGTGCCCAATAAAACGATGAGGTTTTATAATAGAAGTGTGCAAAGTTTGACGGATTGATTATGAGTACGTGACCGCGTACAAATTTCTTTCCGAAAGTTTTGAAGAAAAAAAAGAGTTGCCAAGTTATTATTTCAAAAGGGATTTTGGTGTTCTTGGCTAATGAGAATGAAAACAATGAACTTGAGTGATAGTATGCTCGTGTGATCACCTAAAGATCCCGATGCGTTTACATGGGGTAGTGAACCCGTCCTGATACGTTTACGTGGGACGATGCTTGATTAAGTTCAGATGCCCTCGAGTCAACGGGATGCCGTTCGCGGATGGATTTCAGAATGATGCTCCTTACAAGAATGCCGTCCCGATATGTTTAAGGGGGATGATGCCGTGCCCGATGGGGCAGGACGATGCTCGATTATGCTGGAAGACCACCGACTCGTGTTGGCCGTGACCTGAGGGGTCGTAATAATCGGAACACGTGCGAATGGTTGTGATACATTGCGCTTGATTATGGGGTAAAATTGTTAGGCATGGTATGGGACGTGCCAAAACAGTTTTACCTTATAATCAGGACCTGTGTGGATGCTTGGTGCATGAGAAATATGTGTTCTAAATGTTATTTATGCATGTTCTTCTATTATTATTGTACGAGACGTGCTAATGTGCAGGGGTGTGCCGAGGTGAGGTGAGTTTTTGTTTGGCATGTACTTAGGCCGCATTCAAGGTGAATTTGCCTCCTAATCTGGGCTTAGTGATTTTAACTCGCTGAGATTTTATCTCACCCCGTCGTAGTTAAACATTTTCAAGTCCGTAGTATGGAGGTTCGTCTCGTGCGCTTGAGGGTTCCATAGGATATGGAGGTAGAGACTACCCTCTACCCTATCCCCAGGACCAACCGTTTTCGGGAGTTAATAGTCCCGACGTTGTGGGTCAATGAGGGCTTTGAAAATGTGGTGCCCCACAATTTTAAGGCTGGTTCATTAGGGAAGCAAACGGCAATAGGATTGGTCCCCTGCAAGGTTTTGATGGGTTGCTCGTCAGATACGTGAATGGGCCAGTAGACGACCCTATGGACATCGACATTCCTAATGGTGTCGTTGTGAATCCGGATTTCGAGCCGGAGGGGCTTGGGGAACCGGAATCGCCGAACGTTGCGCACGAATTTACGCCTAGGTATTAGGGCGGAGGTTATAGGAGCTTGTGGTAGTTGTACAATTGGAGGTAAATCCCGACCTGTACCCTTTTGTTAGTAGGTCACGCAAGAGTTCACTTTTGGTAGGCTTGTATATATGAACTCTTTGGGTTAACCTCTTAATGAATAAATTGTAGTTTGTGAAAGTAAAAGTTGTTGTGTGTTTTTACTATCCCAATGTTTATTTATTGACCGGGGGTTTATTTAATTCACATCCGAATGCATTCAATTGAAAGATAAAAAGAATGGGTCAGCGATACGTCTTGGGACGTCGCATTTTTAACCGACCGCCGAGGGATGTGAGCATGCCCAGGGTTCGAGGCGTGACAAGAAGACTTAGCGAGACAATTTCCCTAGAACTTTGAGCAAAGTTAGGTGTTTGTAAAACAAAGCCCTAGGCCTTATCAAGCTCTATAGGAATGCCGTTCGCGGATGGATTTCGGAATGATGGTCCTTACAAGAATGCCGTCCCGATATGTTTAAGTGGGATGATGCCGTGCCCGATGGGGCAGGACGATGCTCAATTATGCCGGAAGACTGCCGACTCTTGTGTTGGCCGTGACCTGAGGGGTCGTAATAATCGAAACACGTGTGAATGGTTGTGATACATTGCGCTTGATTATGGGGTAAAATTGTTAGGCATGGTATGGGACGTGCCAAAACAGTTTTACCTTATAATCAGGACCCGTGTGGATGCTTGGTGCACGAGAAATATGTGTTCCAATTGTTATTTATGCATGTTCTTCTATTATTATTGTACGAGACGTGCTAATGTGCAGGGGTGTGCCGAGGCGAGGTGAGTTTTTGTTTGGCACGTACTTAGGCCGCATTCAAGGTGAATTTGCCTCCTAATCTTGGCTTAGTGATTTTAACTCACTGAGATTTTATCTCACCCTGTCGTAGTTAAACATTTTCAGGTCCGTAGTATGGAGGTTCGTCCCGTGCGCTTCGGGGTTCCATAGGATATGGAGGTAGAGACTACCCTCTACCCTATCCCCCGGGACCAACCGTTTTCGCGAGTTAGTAGTCACGACATTGTGGGTCAACGAGGGGATTTGTACATGTGGTGCCCCACAATTTTAAGGCTGGTTCATTAGGGAAGCAAACGGCAATAGGATTGGTCCCCTGCAAGGTTTTGATGTGTTGCCCGTCGGATACATGAATGGGCCAATAGACGACCCTATGGACATCAACATTCCTGATGGTGTCTTTGTGAATCTGAATTCCGAGCTAGAGGGCCTAGGGCGGAATCACCTAACGTTGCACACGATTTTGTGCCTAGGTAATAGGGCAGAGGTTGTAGGAGCTTGTGGTAGTTGTACAATTGGAAGTAGATTCCGACCCGTACCCTTTTGTTAGTAGGTCAAGCAGGAGTTCACTTTTGGTAAGCTTGTATATATGAACTCTTTGGGTTAACCTGTTAATGAACAAATCGTAGTTTGTGAATCGTAGTTTGTGAAAGTAAAAGTTGTTGTGCGTTTTTACTATCCCAATGTTTATTTATTGACCGGGGGTTTATTTAGTTCACATCCGCATGCATTTAATTGAAAGATAAAAAGAATGGGTCGGCGATGCGTCCTGGGACGTCGCATTTTTAATTGAACGCCGATGGATGTGAGCATGCCCAGGGTTCGAGGCATGACAAGAAGACTTAGCGGGACAATTTCCCTAGAACTTTGAGCAAAGTTAGGTGGTTGTAAAACAAAGCCCTAGGCCTTATCAAGCTCTATAGGAATGTCGTTCGCGGATGGATTTCGGAACGATGCTCCTTATAAGAATGCCGTCCCGATACGTTTAAGTGGGATGATGCCGTGCCCGATGGGGCAGGACGATGCTCGTTTATGCTAGAAGACCGCTGACTCTTGTGTTGGCCGTGACCTGAGGGGTTGTAATAATCGAAACACGTGTGAATGGTTGTGATACATTGCGCTTGATTATGGGGTAAAATTGTTAGGTATGGTATGTGATGTGCCAAAATAGTTTTACCTTATAATTAGGACCCGCGTGGATGCTTGGTGCACGAGAAATATGTGTTCTAATTGTTATTTATGCACGTTATTCTATTATTATTGCACGAGACGTGCTAATGTGCAGGGGTGTCTTGAGGCGAGGTGAGTTTATGTTTGGCGCGTGCTTATGCTGCCTTCCGGGGAAAATTTGCGTCCTAATTGGGGCTTAGGGATTTCAACTCGTTGAGATTTTATCTCACCCCATCGTAGTTAAACAAGTTCAGGTCCGTAGTATGGAGGTTCGTCTTGTGTGCTTCGGGGTTCCATGGGATATGGAGGTAGAGACTGCCCTCTACCCTATCCCCGGGACCGACCATTTTCACGAGTTACTAGTCACGACGTTGTGGGTCAACGAGGGCTTTGTACATGTGGTGCCCCACAATTTTAAGGCGTGGTTCATTAGGGAAGCAAATGGTAATAGGATTGGTCCCCTGCAAGGTTTTGATGTGTTGCCCGTCGGATACGTGAATGGGTCTGTGGACGACCCTATTGACATCGACATTCTGATAATGTCTTTGTGAATCTGAATTCGAGCAGAGGGCCCGGGAACCGGAATCACTTAACGTTGCACACGATTTTGCACCTAGGTATTAGGGCGGAGGTTGTAGGAGCTTGTGGTAGTTGTACAATCGGAAGTAAATTCCGACCTGTACCCTTTTGTTACTAGGTCACGCAGAAGTTCACTTTTGGTAGGCTTGTATATATGAACTCTTTGGGTTAACCTCTTAATGAATAAATCGTAGTTTGTGAAAGTAAAAGTTGTTGTGCGTTTTTACTATCCCAATGTTTATTTATTGACCGGGGGTTTATTTAATTCACCTCCGCATGCATTTAATTGAAAGATAAAAAGAATGGGTCGGCGATGCGTCCTGGGACGTCGCATTTTTAATCGACCGCCGAGGGATGTGAGCATGCTCAGGGTTCGAGGCGTGACAAGAAGACTTAGCGGGACAATTTCCCTAGAACTTTGAGCAAAGTTAGGTGTTTGTAAAACAAAGCCCTAGGCCTTATCAAGCTCTATAGGAATGCCGTTCGCGGATGGATTTCGGAATGATGGTCCTTACAAGAATGCCGTCCCGATATGTTTAAGTGGGATGATGCCGTGCCCGATGGGGCGGGACGATGCTCAATTATGCCGGAAGACTGCCGACTCTTGTGTTGGCCGTGACCTGAGGGTCGTAATAATCGAAACACGTGTGAATGGTTGTGATACATTGCGCTTGATTATGGGGTAAAATTGTTAGGCATGGTATGGGACGTGCCAAAACAGTTTTACCTTATAATCGAGACCCGTGTGGATGCTTGGTGCACGAGAAATATGTGTTCCAATTGTTATTTATGCATGTTCTTCTATTATTATTGTACGAGACGTGCTAATGTGCAGGGGTGTGCCGAGGCGAGGTGAGTTTTGTTTGGCACGTACTTAGGCCGCATTCAAGGTGAATTTGCCTCCTAATCTTGGCTTAGTGATTTTAACTCGCTGAGATTTTATCTCACCCTGTCGTAGTTAAACATTTTCAGGTCTGTAGTATGGAGGTTCGTCCCGTGCGCTTCGGGGTTCCATAGGATATGGAGGTAGAGACTACCCTCTACCCTATCCCCGGGACCAACCGTTTTCGCGAGTTAGTAGTCACGACATTGTGGGTCAACGAGGGATTTGTACATGTGGTGCCCCACAATTTTAAGGCTGGTTCATTAGGGAAGCAAACGGCAATAGGATTGGTCCCCTGCAAGGTTTTGATGTGTTGCCCGTCGGATACATGAATGGGCCAATAGACGACCCTATGGACATCAACATTCCTGATGGTGTCTTTGTGAATCTGAATTCCGAGCTAGAGGGGCCTAGGGAACCGGAATCACCTAACGTTGCACACGATTTTGTGCCTAGGTAATAGGGCAGAGGTTGTAGGAGCTTGTGGTAGTTGTACAATTGGAAGTAGATTCCGACCCGTACCCTTTTGTTAGTAGGTCAAGCAGGAGTTCACTTTTGGTAAGCTTGTATATATGAACTCTTTGGGTTAACTTTGTTAATGAACAAATCGTAGTTTGTGAATCGTAGTTTGTGAAAGTAAAAGTTGTTGTGCGTTTTACTATCCCAATGTTTATTTATTGACCGGGGGTTTATTTAGTTCACATCCGCATGCATTTAATTGAAAGATAAAAAGAATGGGTCGGCGATGCGTCCTGGGACGTCGCATTTTTAATTGAACGCCGATGGATGTGAGCATGCCCAGGGTTCGAGGCATGACAAGAAGACTTAGCGGGACAATTTCCCTAGAACTTTGAGCAAAGTTAGGTGGTTGTAAAACAAAGCCCTAGGCCTTATCAAGCTCTATAGGAATGTCGTTCGCGGATGGATTTCGGAACGATGCTCCTTATAAGAATGCCGTCCCGATACGTTTAAGTGGGATGATGCCGTGCCCGATGGGGCAGGACGATGCTCGTTTATGCTAGAAGACCGCTGACTCTTGTGTTGGCCGTGACTGAGGGGTTGTAATAATCGAAACACGTGTGAATGGTTGTGATACATTGCGCTTGATTATGGGGTAAAATTGTTAGGTATGGTATGTGATGTGCCAAAATAGTTTTACCTTATAATTAGGACCCGCGTGGATGCTTGGTGCACGAGAAATATGTGTTCTAATTGTTATTTATGCACGTTATTCTATTATTATTGCACGAGACGTGCTAATGTGCAGGGGTGTGCTGAGGCGAGGTGAGTTTATGTTTGGCGCGTGCTTATGCTGCCTTCCAGGAAAATTTGCGTCCTAATTGGGGCTTAGGGATTTCAACTCGTTGAGATTTTATCTCACCCCATCGTAGTTAAACAAGTTCAGGTCCGTAGTATGGAGGTTCGTCTTGTGTGCTTCGGGGTTCCATGGGATATGGAGGTAGAGACTGCCCTCTACCCTATCCCCGGGACCGACCATTTTCACGAGCTACTAGTCACGACGTTGTGGGTCAACGAGGGCTTTGTACATGTGGTGCCCCACAATTTTAAGGCGTGGTTCATTAGGGAAGCAAATGGTAATAGGATTGGTCCCCTGCAAGGTTTTGATGTGTTGCCCGTCGGATACGTGAATGGGTCTGTGGACGACCCTATTGACATCGACATTCCTGATAATGTCTTTGTGAATCTGAATTCCGAGCCAGAGGGGCCCAGGGAACCGGAATCACTTAACGTTGCACACGATTTTGCACCTAGGTATTAGGGCGGAGGTTGTAGGAGCTTGTGGTAGTTGTACAATCGGAAGTAAATTCCGACCTGTACCCTTTTGTTACTAGGTCACGCAGAAGTTCACTTTTGGTAGGCTTGTATATATGAACTCTTTGGGTTAACCTCTTAATGAATAAATCGTAGTTTGTGAAAGTAAAAGTTGTTGTGCGTTTTTACTATCCCAATGTTTATTTATTGACCGGGGGTTTATTTAATTCACCTCCGCATGCATTTAATTGAAAGATAAAAAGAATGGGTCGGCGTGCGTCTGGGACGTCGCATTTTTAATCGACCGCCGAGGGATGTGAGCATGCTCGGGGTTCGAGGAGTGACAAGAAGACTTAGCGGGACAATTTCCCTAGAACTTTGAGCAAAGTTAGGTGTTTGTAAAACAAAGCCCTAGGCCTTATCAAGCTCTATAGGAATACCGTTCGCTGATGGATTTCGGAACGATGCTCCGTATAAGAATGCCGTCCCGATACGTTTAAGCGGGATGATGCCATGCCTGACGGGGCAGGACGATGCTCGATTATGCTAGAAGACCGCAGACTCTTGTGTTGGCCGTGACCCGAGGGGTCGTAATAATCGAAACACGTGTGAATGGTTGTGATACATTGCGCTTGATTATGGGGTAAAATTGTTAGGCATGGTATAGGACGTGCCAAAACAGTTTTACTTTATAATTAGGACCCGCGTGGATGCTTGGTGCACGAGAAATATGTGTTCTAATTGTTATTTATGCACGTTATTCTATTATTATTGCACGAGACGTGCTAATGTGCAAGGGTGTGCTGAGGCGAGGTGAGTTTATGTTTGGCGCATGCTTAGGCTGGCTTCCAGGCAAATTTGCGTCCTAATTGGGGCTTAGGGATTTCAATTAGCTGAGATTTTATCTCACCCCGTCGTGGTTAATCATTTTCAGGTCCGTAGTATGGAGGTTCGTCTCGTGCGCTTCGGGGTTCCATGGGACATAGAGGTAGAGACTACCCTCTACCTTATCCCCGGGACCGACCGTTTTCGAGAGTTAGTAGTCATGAAATTGTGTCTCAACGAGGGCTTTGTACATGTAGTGCCCCACAATTTTAAGGCGTGGTTCATTAGGGAAGCAAACGGTAATAGGATTGGTCCCCTGCAAGGTTTTGATGTGTTGCCCGTCGGATACGTGAATGGGCCAGTAGACGACCCTATGGACATCGACATTCCTGATGGTGTTTTTGTGAATCTGAATTCCGAGCTAGAGGGGCGCAGGGAACCGGAATCACTTAACGTTGCACACGATTTTGCGCCTAGGTATTAGGGCGGAGGTTGTAGGAGCTTGTGGTAGTTGTACAATTAGAAGTAAATCCCGACCTGTACCCTTTTGTTAGTAGGTCACGTAGGAGTTCACTTTTGGTAGGCTTGTATATAGAACTCTTTGGGTTAACCTGTTAATGAATGAATCGTAGTTTGTGAAAGTAAAAGTTTTGCGTTTTTACTATCCCAATGTTTGTTTATTGACCGGGGGTTTATTTAATTCACATCCGCATGCATTTTATTGAAAGATAAAAAGAATGGGTCAGCGATGCGTCCTGGGACGTCGCATTTTTAATCGACCGCCGAGGGATGTGAGCATGCCCAGGGTTCGAGGCGTGACAAGAAGACTTAGCGGGACAATTTCCCTAGAACTTTGAGCAAAGTTAGGTGTTTGTAAAACTAAGCCCTAGGCCTTATCAAGCTCTATAGGAATGCCGTTCGTGGATGGATTTCAGAACGATGCTCCTTATAAGAATGCCGTCCCAATAGGTTTAAGCGGGATGATGCGGTGTCCGATGGGGCAGGACGATACTCGATTATGCTGGAAGACCACCGTCTCTTGTGTTGGCCGTGACCTGAAGGGTCGTAATAATCGTAACACGTGTGAATGGTTGTGATACATTGCGCTTGATTATGGGGTAAAATTGTTAGGCATGGTATAGGACGTGCCAAAATAGTTTTACCTTATAATTGGGACCTGCGTGGATGCTTGGTGCATGAGAAATATGTGTTCTAATTGTTATTTATGCACGTTATTCTATTATTATTGCACAAGACGTGCAAATGTGCAAGGGTGTGATGAGGCGAGGTGAGTTTATGTTTGGCGCGTGCTTAGGCTGCCTTCCAGGCAAATTTGCATCCTAATTGGGGCTTAGGAATTTCAACTCGCTGAGATTTTATCTCACCCCGTCGTGGTTAAACAATTTCAGGTCCGTAGTATGGAGGTTCGTCTCATGCGCTTCGGGGTTCCATGGGATATGGAGGTAGAGACTACCCTCTACCCTATCCCTGGGACCGACCGTTTTTGCGAGTTAGTAGTCACGACGTTGTGGGTCAACGAGGGCTTTGTACATGTGGTGCCCCACAATTTTAAGGCGTGGTTCATTAGGGAAGCAAACGGCGATATGATTGGTCCCCTACAAAGGTTTGATGTGTTTCCCGTCGGATACGTGGATGGGCCAGTAGGTGACCCCATGGACATCGACATTCCTAAATGGTGTCGTTGAGAATATGAATTCCGAGCCGGAGGGGCCCAAGGAACCGTAACCACCTAACGTCGCGCACGATTTTGCGCCTGGGTATTAGGGCGGAGGTTGTAGGAGCTTGGGGTAGTTGTATAGTTGGAAGTAAATCCTGTGGCACCCCCGAAACGGCCCTCAATCCGTTGGGGTCGCCACAGTTCGCTTACCTTTCTCTTGCTTGACCTAAAGGTCTATCAATCCTGGGGGTTTATATATTTTAGGTCGGTCCATGTGTAGTATATAAATATATAGCGGAAGCAAAATCAGCCTCTCCCTATTCCAAAATTAGAAATGATGCACACCTATTATACTTTTTTATAAGTCAAGCCGAACACTTTTATTTACATAAATCTGATTGACAACACCAGTCGATACATCAAAATTTGCCGCGGTTTTCTATACCCGGCTTCATATCAAAAGATAGCCCGACTTCCCTTTATCTTTTCTTTCCATACAGTCCTATACATAAGTCTATCAGTCAGTGTCGGCAGTCCAAAAATGCTTCTTTCTTTAACCGTCACTCTCGGTCACACCAACCCGGTCCGTCAGCTGGCAGCAGTGGCAACATCCCCAGCATGAAACCATCACGACGAACGTGCATTGACAGAAACTCCTGAGTCACTGGGCCATCAGGTGAACCGATGTCATACATGACTAGAACCCACACTCAAATAAAAACCAACCCTCGCATCTCAGGATGAGGGTACTCCGAACTCTCACACTCAATGTTGATGGGGACACCGTAAAATGTACCAGGGGTGACTGGTAGCAGAGACATATCTTCTAATCTGAAATGTTAGTCCCCAAACGGGGTGAGTACAACCACTCAGCAGTAAAAAATTCATCAAGCTAAATCAAGCAATACCATCAATATCTAGACTCATGCAGGATAGACAAAATCAGGTAGTCAAGGGATAATTATACATCAAAATCATGAAATTCTTTAATGCAATGGCAAGTGCAGTTTCAAAGGAACCAAAATGCATTATGTCCAGTTACACAAGTCCCAATCATAGGGCCAAATTGTAATGACACGTCCCATTCCATGCCATACAATTTAGTCCTATAACCAGACCACACACACACTTAGTAGAATCATCCGTTTTATCATTCAAAAGGTTTCATCCCCCAGAGGACCTATGTTTGTGTCCCTCTGGACATTCGCATCCACCTTGGCATCGCGAAAGCCTCCGGCATTCAGCCACTAGGGCCACCGGGCATCCACAAGGCATCGACTCATTCGATCCTTTGGGCCTCCCGACTCCTGGGGCATCGTTGACTCAACGGTCCGACGGCATCATTAACATCTTAATTTTCAAAAATACTTTCAAATGCAATGACAAGATGTCCCATGAATCCTTCATCAAATCTCAATATTGCATAATATGCCAATGCCAGTATCATCATGTCAATTAGCAATTCAAGATGTATTCACCTTTGGGACGATTTGAGAAAATTCGGAACAAAACAGCTCGATTATTACAATGCACAGTTCTGGTAAAAAATTTCGGAATAATCCCTAACTGAACTCAGAAAATTATGAAATTTTTACATGTTATCAATAAGACCTAAAGGAAAAAGTTTCATGCATAACACCAAGTCAAATTCCTTATATATCAAGAGAAGTAATTGCTGTATTCCTTGCTAACGTTCTGTAATGACTTCCAGATTTGACATTTTCATAGAAAATCGTTTTATCGATCCAACCTTGTTCATTTATTCTCAGTTTTTGATATTTTATTCTTAAAGATATTCCCTACAACTTTCATTAAAGGTTCGAAGTCTAATTCCGGCTAGATAATTACATAAAATTCATGGAATCACCGAAGGTCATGCTGTTTTCTGCGAAAACAGTTTACTAATCTAAAGAGAACTACTTCTACTCATTGGATTCCAGCATCCAACGTCCATAACCAAACACTTACAAGTCTATTGCACTACATTATAACTACTTCACTTCAAGAATCCACTTTAGTTAGACCTTTAAATTCTTATTTCAGCCAATAACCGAAACTACACAAAACAAACTCTGTTTTTACTCAATCTCTTAATCCAACTTCATCTCAATCATCCAAAATTCCACATGCAGCTCCCAATTCTGCATTTCTCACATCTACCAACATTTCATTAGATAATTGCAGCATGCAAAGACATAGATCAATGAACTTTCACTTGCCTCTAACTCTTATACTCAGTTGCAAGCAAAACAGGGGCTTGGGGGATCTCGGGCTAGCTCAATGGCGGCGAAGACTGGCAGCGACGACGGTGGCAGCACCGTGCTCGATGGAAGGGCGACCGCCTCCTTCCTCATGCCGTGTACCCGCTCGCTGCTCACACTTGCTCTCTCTCTCTCTCTCTCTCTCTCTCTCTCTCTCTCTCTCTCTCTCTCACTTACTCACCTGCTCACTCTCAGTTTCTCTCTCTCTCTCACTTACTTAATTGATTAATTAATTTTCTTGCATGCAGGTGATCTAGTGGCTTCAAGGGAGAGAGATAGGTGGAGAGTGGCGTGGCTTCCTTGTCCGATTTTCCCCTCCTTTTTGTCGACAATTAAGGGGGCTTCTTGGGCTTTTTGGGCCTGAAATTTGTGGCCGAAAGGTCCTAATTAAATGGCCCAAATTCTCCAAAGATAAGCCCTTAAATTTCTGCACAAAATGAGGCATTTCGGTTCTCATAGAAATCAACTAATATTCCCTTAATCAATTTGCTTCATGTACAAGTACATGACTGAAGTCCTCACGTGGAGAAGGGATTCGACCGAGCGGCATGGTGACAATATTTCATTTCCTCACTTGCCAAATTGCACAAAGGAAATACGTGCATGGTTCTCATGTGTGGTCCAACTCATTGACCAAGGATTTATTTAATTCTCTTCTGCATGCATTTAATTGAAAGATAAAAAGAATGGGTCAGTGACGTGTCCTGGGACATCGCATTTTTAATCAACCGCCAAGGGATGCGTGCGCGCTCGAGGTTCAGGGCATGACATCCCCGCCCGAAGTGGTAGTGGAGCCTCGTCAATGTTTGGAGTGATAAGGTGGGAAGGGTTTTGGGATAATTAGCTAGGAAAGACATTTTCCTTACGCGTATGCTTGTGATTGATTGATTGTTTGTGTGGGTTGCTCAGATTTCTAATTCCGTGTTAGAATTGGAAAGCAGGTTTCTATAAAGATTCTGTGAGATGAGCGATCATGAGCAGAGAGCCCCTCGGAGACAAGTCGTAGTAGCTGTGATAGGTGCCAAAGGGAGGGCACCAAGGCGAGTGAGTACTAGAGGGAGAGCGTCGGCTCAGGCTATTACCGAGGAAAGATTACCGCCTCCGGTTGGTCTTAGTAGAGGAGCACCGAGCGATCCTAGGTTGGATGGGATTGTGCAGGCGTTAGAGACTTTAAGGAATATGATCGGTCGGCAAGCTCGAACTAAGCTTCTACTACCGCCGCTGCCCTTTGCTGCCACCAATGCCATTCTTTGCTATTGCCATTTGCACTTGCTGAAGTCCCGCTAGGAAATGGGAATGGTGATCGGCCAATGCATAAATTGGTGGAGCAATTCCTGAAGCTAAAGCCGCCAAGGTTCACTGGAGCGGGCAATCCAGAGGCTGCAACCTTCTGGATTCAAGAACTAGAGAAGGTCTTCGCACTGCTGAGGTGATCTAAAGAAAACAAGGTAGTCCTAGCTATTTAAAAGTTGCAAGGTAACACAAGTACTTGGTGGCAAGCCACAAAAGGGAGAGTATTTCTCGAAGGTACGGTCCTAGAGTGGGATACCTTTGTTGAGGTCTTTATGGGAAGTATTTTTCATATTGTGCCAGAAAGCAGAAAATGGCTAAGTTCTAACGTCTTCATCAGAGTCAGATATCAGTAGACTAGTACAAGGCCAAGTTTGCTGAGTTGTCCAAGTATGCACCGAGGCTAATTGAGGACCCGGTGGACAGGGCGAGGAGGTTCAGAGATGGTCTGAGACCAGAGATCAAGGACCCGTTAGTACCGTTGAATCTCAAAAACTATGATGAGCTGTATGAGAGGAGCCAACTGATAAAGAGGAACTTGCACGAACGGGTCGCCGCATTTGGGTCGCGGTTTGTGCCCAACAAGGATAGTAATCGGTTTGGGAAAAGGCTGATGACGGGAGGAAAATATTCCATTCCTCCCAACCGGAAGGGTGGAATTGGAAAGCCGACACCCAACTTGAATGGTGTGTGCCAATTCTTTGGAAGGAACCTTGGATCAGCCCCGTGTTCTACTAGAACGGGAGCTTGTTATGGATGTGGCCAGCATGACCACCAGATAAGGAATTGTTCACACAGGCCCATGAGAGCACAGGCACCACTACCGCGGATGGGACAGATAACGGGGAGTGCGTCACAGAACACACATCAAGGCATTTTGAACAGGCCTCCGATGCGAGGAAGCGTGTATGCTGTCACCCGAAGGGAGGTGGAGGACTCGCAAAACATGGCTACAGGTACGGTCTCGCTGAACGACCATGCTGCTTATGCTTTATTTAACCTTGGAACTACCTATTCATTTATTGCTGAACAATTTGTTATGTTACTAGGGTTAAGTCCAGAACCATTAGAGGCATTCATTAGTATATCCACCCCATTAAAGGATAAAGTGTTGTCGGCAATAGGGTGTCCTGGTTGCAAGTTAGTAATCGGTGAGCGAGAGGAAAGGATAGATTTGATTGTGCTAGCCATGTTTGATTTTGATGTGATCATTGGTATGGATTGGCTCACCAAGCAACGCACTACTATAGATTGTTATCGTAAATCGATTCAATTTAACCCGTTAGTGGGTAAAACTTTCGAGTTTATTGGAAATCGAGGAGGACCCTCGATTACCTTAATCTCATCGCTTGAGGCAACCCGTTTGCTAGGTGGGTTGTGACATCCTAAATTTCAGATTCTGTTTTCAATCGAATGAGTTGACCTTTTTATCAACGTGCCTATAGTTATTTTCTCTGAGCTGGCCACTCACGAGATAACTAGTCTACCATGTTAAGCCATTAAAGGATTTTAATGCAATAGACTTAAGAATTCGATCAAGAATTGACTGCTCGACCGTGCTAATTTGCAAGGGTCATTACGGCACCATCAAAATCAATCAAAGATCAGAGATAGGTCGATTCGACTAAGATATGTGATCGATGTGTGTGTGATTCCACCTAATTGCAAAATTTTCATCGAACGGTACTAGACTGATTGTTTTGTCATTTTTGTATCCTGTGTCCGTATTTGGAACCTCAAGATTTCATGACAACCGAGAGTCGCTAATGAGTCGACAATGTATAATGTGGCTCGAAAACAATTGACCACGGGTCAATTGCACTAAAAATCCTGAGAGCTACTTGGTAGGTTAGATACCGCTAAAATCATGCAGATTGAAATTAACAATGAATTTAAACCTGATTTCAGAAATTGAAAGTTCTGTCATGTCACAGTTTATTTTAGGAACGTCGACTCATCGTCATAAGATTTTTCTGCAAACCAAGATTTTCGGTGAAAAATCAAAGTAAGGTTATTTTGGATCGGAAAGTTCGTAGGCCCGATTTTGATCGCTTTTTGGGATTTAAGTGGGATAGTTGGACAATGAAAAATGTGGATTTGAGTGTGGACATCTTGGTTGGATTTATGGGCTTCAATTTGGGTTGATTTGAAGGAGAATTGAGTGGATTTGAAGGCCAAATGTCACAAATTCGTAGGCCATGGGGGAGACAACATTTTGGACCATTTGGCAAGCTTGTTAGGAAAGATTGAGGAGAGAGAAGGGGCTATGGATGGCTGATGGCTGGTGGGGGCCTTGGAAGCCCTTGGGGTCCCCCTCTCTTCAGCTGGCTTCTTCTTCCTCTTCAAGGCTACTTTCTCCATTGTTGAGGCTTAGGAAAGCTTGAGAAAACCAAAGAAACTGGCTAGCTCCTCCCCTGCCTGTCCGAAGCCGCCGCACGCCCACTGCACCGCCATCGCTGCCGTCGTACTCTCACCCGGCGCCCTGCAAGGCCGTCCGCCTCTTACTCAAATTCTAGCAAGCCCAGCCACATCCCGAGCCCTTGCCCATCGCTGTCTCGCTCATCTCGCCACCATACGCCGCCAACTAGACCACCGGGACCACCGCCGTTGCTTGTTGCTGCCGTCTACCTCCCGTCCTCTTTGTTTCGGCCCTAAATAGCCGTTGATCCATCCTTTCTTGGCCAAGAACATAAGCCGAAAGCTAGCAAGGGCTTTGAAGCTTCGAGGCCCGTTTTCAAGCCCTTCCCGGCCTTGGTTGGTGTCGTCGCTAGGAGGTTTGTCACCCACCTTGGCATTGCCGTCTTCGTGGACTTACCGAATCGCTAAACTTGTGAGTTTACTTGCTAAACCTTGCTTAGGAGGTTAATTATGTTTAAGGGTTGTTTAGATTAGGCTAAACATGTTTAGGTGGTTAGATTAGCTTAGTTAAATATTAATTAGATGAAGTGATTTGATTAGTTTAGTAGGTTGGTTAATTAGCCTAATTGGGAGGTTAGATTAGTGTAATCTTAATTAGGCATTTATTTAATTATTGAGTAATTATTTAATTATTATTTTAATTATTTATTTAGTTATTTATTTAATTTTGGTAATTTATTAATTAAATAATATTTTTGAAATTATACCGGGATAACTGATCGTTAGAATTTCCTGCTGAGTGATGTGGTGTGATCAGTTTCTACTATTGATTGTTGGATTGTGCAATTGGGTGATGTGTGTGAAATTTATGGTATTTAATTAGAAAATACTAGGTGTCAAGTTTTGACACTGAAAATGGTTTTAAAGACTATATAAAATAGTGGGATTTGAAAATGAAGGGTATTCGTTTTTCTTATTCAAATTGACCGTGTACCCACACACGACTATTTTACCATGTGTTTTTAATACGAAGAAAATAGGCCAGGATCACTATTTTAATTGAGGCAATTGAGGGCAATGCACAGTGTCCTCGGTCGAGATTGAATGGTCGTGTGTTGGTTAAGAGAATCTGTCCCAACCTGTTGAGCTGGACATACCCCTTTATGGGATGCCCTACCAATGCATGCCAGTCGCAGTAGAGACTGGACCGATGCTCCTTTATGGAATGCCATCGACATAGTGACGTTGCCGTGCTCGATGGGGCAAGACGATACTTGGCTACGCCAGTAGACCGCCGAACTTCAAGTAGGCCGTGCCCATGTGCGGCCGTGATTAACAATTGGAACGCATGCTGAGTGAAATTGACGCGTTAGATTATGTGACAAAATTGTGTGACATGGAATGGGACGTGTCATAACGATTTGGCCCTATAATTGGAACCCTTGTATTTATTGAGGTGAAAGAAATGGCATTCCAATTGCCTAAGTCTTATTACTACATATGATTGAGTAATATGAAATGTACTGATGTGCAAGAAGAAATAGAGGCGAAGGTAAGTCTCTCTGATTGTGGTTGTGTGGCTTGGCAACCCCTGGGTGTATTTCCTTCCTAATAGAGGTTTAGAGGGTGAACTTGCTAAGACGTTGTCTCACCACGTCGTGGGCTCAATTTTCTGGTCCTTATATGGTAGTTCCTCCGGAATGTTTTGGTCGGCCGATGAGGGTTACCGGCAGGTTTTTAACCATCATGATCCTGGAAGTCACTGGGTTTATGAACTTATGGTGACCACTATCTAGGTCGAAGAGGGTTAACCTCAGAGGGTACCTCATCGATTCAGATTGTGGTTTCGCTTTGGACCCAACAATTTCCATGTGGGTCCCCTCCGGGGTTTTGAAGTTCCCGTTGTGGTAGTCGATGCCATTCTAAGTGAGAGTGTAATTGACCCTCCTAATGGTGTGGTGGAGGACCCAGTGCCCCCGGAGCCTGTGGAGACAGACGGATCAATGAACGTGTTCGACTAGTGGCCATAGGACAGTTCCTTTTTGAAAGCCGACCTTTTTGTAGACCCTTGTATATAAACTCAGTTTGTTTATAAAGGTGTTGGTTTGTTGTGATTGTCCTGCTTTCCTATCCCATGCTGTTTGTTGTTAGGAGTGTTTATTATTCGCTTTCGCATGTGCAATAAAATGAATGGGTCAACGACGTGTCTTAGGACGTCGCAAATTTATCGACCACCAAGGGATAGGCACACGCTCGAGGATTGGGGTGTGACATGGGTTGCCAAGGTTATTTGGCAATCATAGTTGATACAACAGTTGAGGAGCCAAGGATGGAGGATATCGCCGTAGTGCAGGAATTTTCCGACGTGTTTCCTGAGGAATTGCCTGGTTTGCCCCCAGAAAGGGAGATCGAGTTCATGATTGAGTTGGCCCCTAGGACGGATCCAATTTCTAAGGCTTCTTCCCGCATGGTGCTATCAGAGTTAAAGGAATTGAAGGTGCAGATGTAGGAGTTGCTGGACAGAGGATTTATACATCCTAGTGCATCGCCTTAGGGAGCGCCAGTTTTGTTTGTAAGGAAGAAGGATGGTTCGTTGCGTCTTTGCATCGATTATCGGCAACTCAATCAAGAACAAGTATCCATTGCTAAGAATAGATAACTGGTTTGACCAACTTCAATGAGCTTCAATGTTCTTCAAGATAGACCTAAAGACGGGCTATCATCAGTTGAGGATGAAAAAAGAGGAGATATCGAAAATGGTATTTCATATGTGATATGGTCACTACAAATTTACCATGATGCCGCTTGGATTAACCAATGGCCTAGTTGCTTTCAGGGGTTTGATGAACCAAGTGTACAAGGAGTTTTTGGACTAGTTCGTGATTGTGTTTATCAACAACATCTTGGTGTATTCTAGAAGTCCAGAGAAGCATGAACGACACTTAAGGATGGTACTTCAAACCCTGCAAGAACACCAAGATTGAAGCTGTTATACACTGGCCGAGGCCAACAACAGTGACCAAGATTCGAAGTTTCTTGGGATTGGCAGGCTATTATAGGCGGTTCGTGGAAAGGTTTTCTGCGATAGCCATACCTTTGACTCGATTGCTAAAGAATGAAGAGAAGTTTGAATGGATGGATAAGTGCGAGCGTAGATTCCAAGAGCTTAAGCATAAACTAATACTGCACTTGTGTTGACAATTCCATCCAGTACTGGAGGATATGAGATTTATAGTGATGTGTTGTATAAAGATTGGGCTGCGTGTTAAGGCAACATGGGAGAGTTGTTGCATACACATCCCGTCAACTAAGACCTCATGAGTTGAATTATCCAACCCACGTGCTGAATTTCGGGAAAATAGACGTGGACGAGAGTGTCGTACGAGGAGAGATCCATTCAGATAGTGGATCGAAAAGAACAAGTGCTACAAAGCAAGAAGATCCCCTTGGTTAAAATGGTTTGGCAACACCACGGAACAGAGGGAGCCATGTAGGAAAGCGAAGAGTCGATGAGACGTCAACACCCTCACCTTTTTTAGGAAGGATTGTAGTGATTCAAATTTCAAGGACGAAATTTTTATAAGAGGAGAAGAGTTGTGACATCTCAAAATTTGGCCCCATTTCGAATCTATGAAATGGTTATTTCATCGACGCGCTTATGATTATTTTACTCGGAACTGATTACTCTCGAGTTAACTAATCTATTAGGTGAAGCCGTTAAGGGATATAAACGCGACATACTAGAGAATTCGAATAGAAACCAACCGCTCGACCATAATAATCCGTAAAGGTCAATACGACACCATTATAAATCGATTAGTGAATAGATATAAGTCGATTCGATGGAATTACGTAGTCGGTGCGGGTGGTTCCGCACGATTGCGATATTCGCGTTAAACGACAATAAACCAATTTTCTATCGATATTATATTTAGGATACATAATTGAACCTTCACGATTATATGACAACCGAGGGTTGTCTACGATTCGAAGATGCACAAACGTGGATCGAAAATTATCGACCCCGGTTCACACGCGCTAAAACCCCTAAAAGCTACCCGATAAATTAGGTCGTACTAAAGTTGCATTCGAATGATTTTAACCACGAAATTTAATTTAGTTTCGGGAATCGAACGTTCGAGCGTGTCACGATTTATTTATTGGGCGTCGTCTCATCTTTCGGCGAATTTTTGACGATTCCGAAATTTTGTGGAAAACGATTTTCATACAAAAAAAAAAAGAAGGAAATTCGGATGGGATGAGAAAATAGGATTTTTCTACCCCAAGAAGGCCTTAATTGTGAGAAATTAGAGCAAAAATGGTGATTGGATGAACTTAGGACTTTGAGGCATGAAGACTTTATGGCATAGGTGATGATGGTGTAGATATTTTGCTAAGTTTTTCATTGGTTGTTCCATGGAATTCGTTACTCTCTCTCTCTCTCTCTCTCTCTCTCTCTCTCTCTCTCTCTCTCTCTCTCTCTCTCTCTCATTCTTCTTTCTCTCTTTCACGCACATAAGTCTACCCCTCTCCCCTTCTTCTGATGTTCTTCTACTCAATTCCCTCACGTCTTCTTCTTCATTGCTCAAACACCCACCACCTTTAGCGCCTCTCACCATTTTCATCACCCACCATCCATCACCCCATCCATCAGCAACTCAATCATCATCCCATCTTCAGCATCCCACCACCAGAATTCCACCATCCAGCGTCCCCAACAGCACGCCCACCATCACGCCATTGCCTTAGCACTCACCAGCGACCCCATCACCACCCGCCAACAAGCCACCAACACCTCACGCCCAACGCCACCACCAGCTCACCCCAGCTGCCTCACCACCACCGTCCCTTCGCCCAGCTCTTCCGTGTCCAGCCAAGACGCTGACCAAGCCAAGCCAAGCCAAGTCCCCCTTTGGCCGAGAGCTTGGAAGGTCCGCCGCCACCACCGTTAAGCTCCATTCGAGCCATGGTTGTTTCGTGTTTTCATTGCGTCGCCGTCGCCGAGCCGCTGCCGTCAAAAACCTGTGAGTTAATTCCCTAATCGTTGATTAGGCCGTTAATTGCACTTAGGGGGTGTTTAGATTAGTGCTAAGGAGGATTAGTCTTAACTAAGCTTGGTTTAGTTTAATTGAGATTAAGATTGGTTTAGATTAATTTTAATTGCGATTAGCCTAAGTAATTACGTTTAGGATAATTAATCATGGTTAAGTTTAATTAATCGAGTTTAGTTTAATGAATCATAATTTATTTAATTAATCTTAATTAATGTAAATTAGTGACAGATTAGTCAAAACATAGAATTTTACACTCGTTTTCTTGGATGTAATTATGCGTGATTTTGAGTGTTGCACGTATGATATTATATGATTGGTTGTTCTATGATGATTATCTATTATTATTGCAAAAGACGGTGTTATGAGTTATTAATTTCAAAAAAATAAAATAAATGAGGTGTCGTGTTGGACAACAAATTTTATGTGTTCAATAAAACCACAAGGCTTTAAACTAAAAGTGTGCAAAGTTTGGCGAGTTAATTTCAAATACGTGGCCCCATACGAAATTTTTACTGAGAGTGTCAAAGAAAGAAAAAGGGACTTGCCCAAGATTATTTCAAAAAAGGGTGGTTGGGAAAGAAATTAGAAAATAAATGGGGTGTCGGGTTTGGACAGCAAAACTTATTTGCCCAATAAAATAATGAGGTTTTAAACTAGGTGCGTGCAAAGTTTGACGGGTTAATTTTGGTATGGGAGCACGTACGAATTTCTTTCCAAAAGTTTTAAAGAAAAAAAAAGGGGTTACCCAAGTTTAGTTCCAAAAAGGGTAGTTGGACAAAGAAATAGAGAAAAAATAAGGTGTCAAGTTTGGACGCCAAATTTTATGCGCTCAATAAAACAAGGAGGTTTTATAATAGAAGTGTGCAAAGTTTGATGGATTGCTTTTGAGTATGTGACCACATACGAATTTCTTTCCGAAAGTTTTGAAGAAAAAAAGAGTTGTCAAGTTCATATTTGAAAAGGGATTTTGGTGTTCTTGGCTAATGAGAAAGAAAACAATGGACTTGAGTGATGGTATGCTCGTGTGATCACCTAAAGGTCCTCATGCGTTTACTCGGGGTAGTGAACCCGTCCTGATGCGTTTACGTGGAATGATGCTTGATTAAGTTTGGATGCCCCCAATTAAATGGGTTGCTGTTCGCGGATGGATTTCGGAACAATGCTCCTTATAGGAATGCCATCCTGATGCATTTACGCGAGATGATGCCGTGCCCGATAGGGTGGGACGATGCCCGGTTATGTCGGAAGACCACCGACTCTTGTGTTGGCTGTGGCCCGAGGGGTCGTAATAATCGGAACACATGTGAATAGTTGTGATACATTACGCTTGATTATGGGGTAAAATTGTTAGGAATGGTATGGGACGTGCCAAAACGGTTTTACCTTATAATCAGGACTTGTGTGGATGCTTGGTGCATGAGAAATATGTGTTCTAATTGTTATCTATCCACATTATTCTATTATTATTGTACAAGACTTGCTAATGTGCAGGGGTGTGCCGAGGCAAGGTGAGTTTATGTTTGACGCGTGCTTAGGATTCAAGGCGAATTTGCGTCCTAATCTAGGCTTAATGATTTTAACTCGTTGAGATTTTATCTCACCTCGTCGTAGTTAAACATTTTCAGGTCCATAGTATGGAGGCGTCCCATGTGCTTCGGGGTTCCATGGGATATGGAGGTAGAGATCACCCTCTACCCTATCCACGGGACCAACCATTTTCGCGAGTTAATAGTCACGACGTTATGGGTCGACGAGGGCTTTGTACATGTGGTGCCCCACAATTTTAAGGCGTGGTTCATTAGGGAAGTAAACGGCAATAGGATTGGTCCCCTGCAAGGTTTTGATGGGTTGCCCGTCGAATACGTGAATGGGCCAGTAGGCGACCCTATGGACATCGACATTCCTGATGGTGTTGTTGTGAATCCAGATTTCAAGCCAGAGGGGCTCGGGGAGCCGGAATTGCCTAACATTGCGCACAATTTTGCGCCTAGGTATTAGGGCAGAGGTTGTAGGAGCTTGTGGTAGTTGTACAATTGGAAGTAAATCCCGACCTGTACCTTTTTGTTAGTAGGTCGCGCAGGAGTTCACTTTTGGTAGGCTTGTATATATGAACTCTTTGGGTTAACCTGTTAATGAATAAATCGTAGTTTGTGAAAGAAAAAGTTGTTGTGTGTTTTTACTATCCCAATGTTTATTTATTGACCGGGGGTTTATTTAATTCACATCCGCATGCATTTAATTGAAAGATAAAAAGAATGGGTTGGCAACGCGTCCTAAGACGTCGCATTTTTAATCGACCGCCAAGGGATGTGCACGTGCCCGGGGTTCGGGGCGTGACAAGAAGACTCAACGGGACAATTTCCCTAGAACTTCGAGCAAAGTTAGGTGTTTGTAAAACAAAGCCCTTGGCCTTATCAAGCTCTATAGGTATGCGTTTGAAAACATTATACTTAGTTTGGGTGATTTCAGCTAGTTCATCTGGAGTCACCACATGGTTTTGTCCATGAAATATGAAGACGAAAGAGTCTTAGTTTGAAAATTGCAAATTTGAATAAAACATTGCCACAAGCTCAAAGTGAACCTCTTCTTTCATGCAGAAAAAGAATTTGAGTTGAAGTGTTTCAAGAAGTTTGGAGAAAAAAATTCCATGATTTTCTAAAAAGTCAAAATCAACATAACGATGAGGAATATTACCTTGATTGTACAAGTGATTTTTTGCAAAATTCATGTTCTAGTATCTTTTTCAAAGCCAAGGGTAGGTTCAAAATTTTGAAATACCCGGTTGTCATCATCTTCTTGATGCTTGTCTCTCGAGACTTCTTCTGTTTCTTTTATGGCTTCGCTTGCTTCAAGCTATGAAGTAACTAGCTCATGGGTGATTTCTACTTCTTCGACAACTTGTTTGCCTTTGTTTTTAGGAGTAGCAGGTTCAGAGGTGCCTTCCTCTTTAGTTGATGATTTTTGAGGTGAGGGTTGATAAGGTTGAGAAGGTTGAGAAGGCTGAACAGCTGAATGTGGTAGTTCAATAGCTAGTTTTTCTTGAGTAATTAGTGCCTGTTCTAGGTGTAGGGTTTGCGATCCTGTGGCTTTAAACTCGTGGAGTTTCTTTAGTTCTTATCCATGGGTTTCCAAAAGAGCAAAAAAGCCTTTTCAATAGATCTATTGGAAGTGTTTAGGTAGGTGGGTAGGAGCTGATGGTGATGGAGCGGCTATAAATAGTGGTACCATAGGTGGTACAACACTCGTGTCCTTCTTTATAGGTAATTGAGATTCCAGCGTTTTTCCAATGGGGATTTTTTTATCTGTGGTTGCTGGCATTAGTGTGCTAGCAATAGTTGATCGACTAGCTTGGGCCACACTTTGATTTGGAGTGGCCTCCAAAGATTCTTCTTGTTGGGCTACCTCTTCTTTAGAGGGTTTGGACATTCAGCCAGTGGTACATGAGAATTTCCTTACGACTTTTGAAGAGGGCCAAAGTCACGCCCCGAACCCCGAGCGCGCAAACATCCCTCGGTGGTCGATAGCGTTGTAACGTTCTCAGGATGTGTCGCCGACCCAATCATTTTCTTGCACATGCAGAATCAAACTCATGACATATACCCGGACAAAAACAAACATGGGATAGAAAAGCAAGACAATCAATTTCACCAATCATGTTGTATATACAAATCAAGTCAGTCCTACAAGTCTACACACTAAGGTCTGCCCTAAAAGAATTACTGGACAACCTCTACTCCGGATCCCTTCAACTCAAGTTTGGGATTCTCCACGACACCCTCTGGTATCTCCAGACTAAGGACCTAAAAAATTGTAAACCACGACGAGGTGAGAATAAATCTCAGCGAGTCAACACCCTAAACCCCGATTAGGACGAAAATTCACTCAACGGCGTCCTAAACATACAACACATAGAACTTACCTCACCACAGCACCTACCTGCACATTAGTGCATCTCATAAAACACATGCATACAGTAAATGCATTCAATAACTAGAATACATCCTATCACTCATCAAACAATTCACAAGAGTCTCGATTATAAGGCCAAATCGTTATGACACATCCCATTCTATGCCACACAATTTTGTCCCATAATCAGGCGCAGGTAACTCATATCGGTGGTTCAATCACACCCGATATTCACTCTCAATATTCAAACTCAACATCCCAATTCAATATTTCGGCTCCACATTCCAACTCAATACTCAATACTCAATACTAAACGCGTTGTCTAGGGTAGAGGCGCGGACGCACCACCATCTCTCATCCTAGCCCAATATTGTCCTCTTTGGAGGCACAGACGCACTGCTATCCCTCCCTCAATACTCAATACTCAAGGTTCTAGAGGTGCCCCCTCCCACAAAGTTCTAATATTGTGTGGCACTTAGTCCCTAACCACAATAAGCAATAGCTTAAGGTACTAGAGGTGGTTCCCATGAAGTCAAGCTGTTGTGTAGCACTTAGTTCTTGACTATCATAAGCAATAGCTCAAAGTACTAGAGGTGGCTCCCATAAAGCCAAGCTGTCGTATAGCACTTAGTTCTCGACTATCATAAGCAATGGTACAAGGTTCTAGAGGTGGCTCATATGAAGTTTTACTAGCATGCACACTTAGTCCTTTACCTACTCACAACCATTCGGTTTTCTCAACACAACACATCCTCTTTCAATAGTCGTCACATAAAGCAATAACAATAAACCACAATCATGGCACAACCATTCACGCCTCATCACACATCACTTCTAAGCATATCACAAAGCAACCACATCACCAAGTAGGCATGGTTCAACAAGCATAGCATCAAGAACAATCACCAAACTACTACCGGTCATAACCGGCAGAAACGGTCCACTCGCGTGTCTCCGAGTTTAAATCTGTAAATCAAATCAAATGAGTTTGAAAAATTCCCAAATTTGAATATGTTGTAAAGGACCCATAAAAGAACATTTTTTTATGAATGCACCTTAACCCAGATCCTTTTAGATTAAGCCTAGTAAATCGCTCAATCCAGTACAAAAACTGTGTCCGTTTCCAGAAAGTCTATTTTCCGAAATCAGTTTGGTTGAGACCCAAAAATTTTCCATTTGATCTGAAATTTGAGTATGCTAAACTAAAAGATGTGAAAAAAAACTTTTGTGAAAAAACCATTTTGAAATTCAAACCCTAAGAGTTGATAAAAACCCTAGAATCCCAAAAGGTCATAAATTCGATGCAGTCTAGATTACGTTTGCAAATGACGGAGCTGAAATATCATACTTTTAAATCTTTAAATATCTTAAGAAAAATATATTTCACAGGTGAAGATATCTAAAAAATTTCTCAAGAATGAATCAACCTCAAAATTGCAACCCATTTCAATCTACAAAATTAGCAAACAGCGAGGGTCCAGAAACCAGATCCAAGAGCAATCCAGCAAATTGGGTTAAACCGCCTTCATTAGTGCTAATCTCACCAATTAGATCAACATTAATCCATATTAAGACTAATCTCACTTAGTACAAATCTAACTAAGCTAATTAATACTAAATTAACCTCCTAAGTGCAATTAACAACCTAATCAAGGATTAGGGAGTTAGCAAACTGGATTTGTGGGACAATGAGTTCACGGCAACGATGACACGGAAGCCGGGAAAGGGCCTGAAAACAACTCGCAAGTCTCAGCTCTAAGCTGGAACTTCGGTTCTGTCCAAGGGCTAAACCGAACGGCTTCAATGGCTGAAACGTGCTGGGCTAGCGCAAGAGTGGGCACAACAGAACCAGGCAACGTCGGGGACTTTGGGATCGCGACGGAGGTGGCTCGACATTTCGAAACGGCGGCCAGGCGACTCGGGACAGTAGCTCGAGCAAGGACGGCGCGGGCTGGAGTCGCGCGGGCAAGCAAGACAGCGTGCGGGCGTGTGGCTGCTTGCAGTCTCAGGCGGTCAACAACAAAGGCTAGCTGGTTTCTCTAGTTTGCTAGCTAGTTCTTGAGCTCCAAAACAACAACAACAATGGAGAAAGATGAGGCAAGAAGGAAGAAGAAGGGGCTGTAGCAAGAAAGGAAGGGGGATAAGCCTTTAATGCTCACCAAAATGTCAAAAACACTGAAGTGGCTGCCCCCATAGTCCTCAGCTGAGTCCACAACCCTTATCCCCTCCAAGTCTTCCTCTACAAGCTTCCAAAGTGGTCCAAAATGTTGCTCCCCCCCTATGGCTACTAATTTGGTGTGCTACTCCCCAATTGCACTTCAATTCCTCTTCAATTGGCCTCAAATCAATGGCCAAAATGCCAAGGAGGATGCCCACGTCAAATTCCATAATGTTCCTCACCAAATAATCCAACTTGGATGCCAAAAGCGCACTCAAAAATGGGCCTCCGAATTTACTGATTCAAAATCGTCCAATTCTTGATTGTTCGCCAAAAACTCAGGCTTGCCAAAATTTCTTTGGAGGATGAGTTGACGTTCCTAAAATAAACTGTGACATGACAGAACTTTCAATTTCTAAAATCGGGTTCAATTTCGTGGTTAATTTCAACCCGATGCGATTTTAGCATGACCTAACCTACCGGGTAGCTTTTAGGAATTTTTAGCGCATTTGACCCGTGGTTGATTATTTTTTATCCACATTGTACATCTTCGACTTATAGGCGACTCTTGATTGTCGTGAAAATCTTGAGGTTTCAAATACGGGCACCGGGTACCGAATCGACAAAAAATTGGGTTAGTGCCATTCAACGTGAATTTTGCAATTAGGTGGAATCACCCACACTTCAATTGCATGCTTCCGTCTAATCAACCTATATCCAATCACTAATCGTTTATAACGGTACCGTATTGACCCTTGTCAATTATCACGGTCGAGCAGTCGATTTTTGATCGAATTCTCAAGTTTGTCGCGTTTAGATTCCTTAACGACTTCACCTGATAGACTAGTTATCTCATGAGTAGCCAACTCAGAGAAAAGGCTATAGGCGTGTCGATGAAAAGCCCAATTCATTTCATCGAAAATAGGGTTGAAAATCGGGATGTCACAGCCAAGCTTTAGATGCCACAGGTTTGAGTGTAAAGGTATTTGTGTGCAGAGAACAAGAATTTTGAGAAGAGGAGATACGGGAGAGTAGGTATGAGTAATGTGAGTGAAGAAGTGACTACTTTGGTTCTCTACAAATAGAAGCGGCGTATTTCACAAAGAGAGGGAGAGAAAATTAGCCGTTGTTTCTTCAACGGTAATTTTCTTATCCGTAGTTATTTCGTATTCAAATTTTAAAGATTAGACAAGCAGTTAATTTGAATTTACAGATATTATTACAAAATTTATATCAGCTCTAGATAGAGTATAGATGGTTAGAATGATAACGAATACAATACTTGTAATGGCAACTTTTTGAATTAATACAGTAGGTACATACCTATAGTTTTTGCCATACCCAATGTTTCTCAACATAATTGACATATTACTTGAATGTTGTCATTTTGAGCATTGTATATTCCCAATTCACCTTGTACATATTTAAAGGTTGGTTTATCCAGTGGTTTGGTGAAAATATCTACTAGCTGCTATTTTGATTCTATAAATTGTATACAGATATCACCATCGTTAACATGATTTCTAACAAAGTGATGTCTTACCTCTATGTATTTTGCTCTTGAATGTAGAATTGGATTCATGGTTAGATTTATAGCGCTGGTGTTATTTTACATGATAGGAATACATTCCTCATCTTTTCCAAAATCAATTAGTTGTTGCTTCACCAAATAAGTTGAGCATAATAGTTTCCAAGAGCAATATATTCAGCCTTAGTGGTTGAGAGAGCGACTAAATTTTATTTCTTTGAAAACCAAGAGATCAGCATATTTTCTAATAGTTGGCAAGTACTTGATGTACTTTTTCTATCAACTTGACAACCTGTAAAGTTAACAATCAAGTATTCAAGCAGCATAAAATTTGTATTTTTGGGGTACCAGATCCTTAATTTTTGAGTGCATCTAATGAACCAAATAATTTGTTTGACAATTGATAAATAAGATTCTTTTGGATCTAATTGAAATCGAGCACATAATCAGGTGCTAAAGAAAATATCAGATCTAGATGTTGTTAGATATAGAAGTGAACCTATCGTACTTCCATATAGCTTGGAATCGATAGATTTATCTTTCTCATCTTTATCCAACTTGATAATACATGACATGGGTGTCTCAATTTTCTTACATCCTTGTAACATCCTAGATTTCAAGTTCTGTTTTCAATTGAATGAATCGGACTTTTCATCGACGCGCCTATAGTTCTATTATCTAAGCTGATCACTCACGGGATAACTAGTTTATTAGGTGAAGCCATTAAGGGATTATAATGCAATAGACTTGAGAATTCGACCAGGAATCGACTGCTCGACCGTGCAAACATGCCAATGTCATTACAGCACAATTAAAAATCGACCATAGATCAAAGATAGGTCAATTCGACTGAGATATGTGATTTAGTGTGGGTGATTCCACCTAATTGCAAAATTCTCGTCGAACGCCACTAGATCGATTTTACTGTCGTTTTCATACCCTGTGCCCGTATTTGAAACCTAGAAATTTTCACAACAACCAAGAGTCGCCAATGTGTCGAAGATGTACATTGTGGCTCGAAAATAATCGACCACAGGTCAATTGCACTGAAAATTCCTAAAAGCTACTCGGTAGGCTAGGACGTGCTAAAATCGCACCCTTTTGAAATTAACTGCGAATTTAAACCTGATTTCAAAAATTGAAAGTTCCATCATGACATAATTCATTTTAGGAACGTCAACTTACCCTCTGAAGATTTTTCTGCAAACCGAGATTTTTGGCGAAAATTCAAAGTTAGGCCGTTTTGGAATGGGAACTTCGAGGGATCGTTTTTTGTTGCACTTTTGGCTGTCAAGTGGGATCTTTAGGCAATGAAAAATGTGAATTTAAGTGTGGGTACCTTCGTTCAATTTATGGGCTTCAATTGGACTCACTTTGATGAGGATTTGAATGAAATTGAAGAGGGAAATGTGCAAATTCGTAGGCCATGGTGGGGTGCAACATTTGGGACACTTGGGAGGCTTCTTGAGGAAGCTTTAGGAGAGATAAAGGGGCTGTGGACAAGGCTGACATGGTGGGGGCAAATGATAAGTGAATGGGGATGAGATTGAGGACTTTGGAGGCCAAATGGTGGACCCTCTTCAGCAGCCCTCTTCTTCTCCTTCCTTCGCTTCACTTTAACCATTGTTGAGCCATTTGAGAGCTTGAGAGAACTAGAAAACCAAAGGAACCAGCCCCCTTGCCCGTCGACCGCCCGAAGCCATCAGACCGTTGCTCGACAGCTACTTGCCTGCCCGGAGCTGCTTGATCCCGTCCGCCCGTCCATGTGCATTGCTGCTTTAGCTTGCAATTGTAGGCCATCAAGTCACTGTCCAGCCATCCCTGACATCCCCAAGATATGCCCTTGACCGCTGCAACTTGCCTGACCCGTTTTAGCCCCAACCAGCCGCTTGATCCATCTCCTTCGGGCTTAGGACAGAACCGAAGCTTCAGCAAAGGCTAAGGTCTTCGAGGCTAGTTTTAGGTCTCTTCTGAGCCTTGGTTGGTGTTGTCGTGAGCTTGTTCGTCACCCGCCTCCGCGTCGCCATTGCCGTGGACTCACCGGATCGCAAAACCGGTGACTTTACTCACTAAACCTTGCTTAGGAGGTTAATTATGCTTAAGGGTTGATTGGAATAGCTTAAGAATGGATTAGTGATAATCTAGAATAGTTAAATTAGCCTTATAATGGATTATTGTTCATCTAATTAGTGAGATTAGCACTAATGAAGATGGATTAGTTCAAATCAGTGGACTTTATGTAGTTCTTATCTTTGGACCCTTGTCGTTTGCCCTTTTTAAGATCGAAATGGGTTGCAAATTTGAGGTTGATTTCTTCTTGAGAAATGTTTTAGACATCTTCAGCAATGACATATATTTTACTCAAGAGTTTTATGGATTTAAAAGAAGGATATATCAACTCTGTAATTTGCAAATAGAATCGTGGACTGTGCTGGAATTTGTGACCTTTTGGATTTAAGGGATTTTTACCAACTCTTATGGTTCTAATTTCAAAATGGTTTCTTCATGAAAGTTCTTTTTCACATCTTCTGATTTAACATAGTCAAATTTCAGATCAAATGCACAAGTTTTGGGTCTCGAACTAAGCTGGTTTTGGAAAACGAACACAGTTTTTGTATTGGATTGAGTGATTTACTGGGCTTAATTCAGAATGATCTGGGTTAAGGTGTCTACACAAAAAAAAATTGTTTATGTGTCATTCACAATATACTCAAATTTAAGAATTTTATGAATTCGTTTGATTAAGTTTCTGGATTTAAACTTGGCGACGCGCGCTTGGACCATTCTACCAGTTAGGACCGATTATAGTTTTGTGATGGTTCTCGATGCTTTGGCTGCTGGAAATTGTACATTTGGTGATGTGGTTGCTTTGTGATATGCCTGGAGGTTATGCGTGTTGATGCGCAAATGGTTGTGCCATGGTTGTGGCTTATTGTTATTGCTTTATGTGGTGATGATTGTAGGAGGATGAGTTGTGTTGAGAAAATCGATTGGTTGTGAGCCGGTAAAGAACTAAGTGCTACAAGATAATGAACCCTCGTGTGAGCCACCTCTAGTACCTTGTACCGTTGCTTATTGTAGTCAAGGTCTAAATGCTACATGGTAACTTGAGTCACATGGGAGCCATCTCTAGAAGCCTTGCAGTATTGGCATGCATAGTATAGGGGCTAAGTGCTACACGATAATGAGACTTTGTGTGAGTTACTTCTAGAACTTTATACTAGTGTTTTTCATGGCCAGAATTGAGTGCTACACGATAGTGTGACTTTGTGGGAGCCACCTCTAGTAACTTGAGCTATTGCTTCTTCTAGTCGAGAACTAAGTGCTACATGACAACGTGACTTCGTGGGTGCCACTTCTAGTACCTCGTACTATGACTGATTGTGGTCAGGGACTAAATGCCACGCGATATCGGAACTTCGTGGGGAGAGGGCACCTCTAGAACCTTGAGCCTGATTTTGATTTTTAAGTCGGAATATTGAGTGGGGATGTCGAGTTGATTTGGAAATTTGAATATTGAGAACGAATATCAAGTGTGGATTGAACCACCGAAATGAGTTACTCGCGCCGGGTTATAGGACGATATTGTGTGACATTGTATGGGACGTGTCATAACGATTTGGACTTATAATCAAGACTCTTGTGAATTGCTTGAATGAGTGATTTAGCTGTGCCTGATTATGGGACTGTGTGGCACGGTATGGGACGTATCATAACGATTTGACCTTATAATTGGGACTCCGGTGTTTGATTAGTTTGAAAGTAAAATGCTTCAAGTGATGAGTGCATTGGTTATATGCATATGTGATATATGAATTGTACTAACGTGCAGGAGGGAACTGAGGCGAGGTAAGTCCTCTGTATTGTGTGTATAGGTCGCCCCAAGCGTATTTCCTTCCTAATAAGGGTTTAGGGGGTGAACTTGCTAAGACATTGTCTCACCCTGTCGTGGGCTTTAACTTTTCAAGTCCCTAGTGTGGAGAGCCCGGAGCTAGAGAAGGAAGCGTTAGGAGCATTGATGCCCTAGAGGTTTCTTTTTGAAATAGACATCTTATACATAGACCTTAGGGTTGGCCTCTGTGTGTAAACTAGATTGTTTGTGAAAAATTGTTTGGTTTGAAATTGGTTGTCCTGCTTTTCTATCCTATATTCGTTGTTGTCAAGGGATTAGTAAATTCGCTTCCGCATGTGCATTAAAATGAATGGGTCGGCGACACACCTAGGAATGTCGCAAAAATTTTATCAACCACCGAGGGTTGTGTGCGCCCTCGAGGATCGAGACATGAAATCCCCGCCTGAAGTGGTATCAGAGCGGGTCAGTGTTTAGAGTGATAAGGTGCAATGGGTTTTGGGATAGTTAGTAGGAAAGACCTTTTAATTATGCTATAATGTCTATGATTATTTAGCTGACTAGTAATTCGTTTTGTGAGGGTCACTCAATTTTCCTAATCCTGTGAGGAATTGGAAAGCAGGTTCTGTAGAGATCCTGTGGAATGAGTGATTCGGAATAGAGAACTCCCAAGAAGAGGTCGGTAGGACCTATAGCTCGGGTAGGACGCCGACTAAGGTTGGTACACAAGGTAGAGCGCAGGCTGGGGCCAATGCTAGTGGTGTAGCACCGCCTCCAGTCGGTGCTGGTGTAGCAGCACCTGGTAATCCAGGAATTGTCGGGATCATGTAGGCACTAGAAGCCTTGGGAAATCTAATGAGACAACAGGCCCAGAATCAAGCCGCCGCCATTATCGCCGTGACTACAGATGCCGCTACTGCTGCTGCCAATGCTGTTGTTGCTGCCACCACCGATCTTTCTTCTTTGCCACAGTCACAACCACTACCGTACCTGCCGAAGTTCCACCTAGGAACGTGGTTGATGAGAGGCCAATGCACAAACTGGTGGAACAGTTTTTGAAGTTGAAACCGCCGAGGTTCACCGATGTAAGAGATCCCAAGCCTACAACCCTCTAGATCCAGGACTTGGAGAAGGCATTTGCACTGCTGAGGTGCACAGAGGAAGAGAAGGTCGTCCTTGCAGTCTATCAGCTGTAGGGGATTGCAAGCACTTAGTGGAGGGCCACCAGAGGAATAGTGTTCCTTGAAGGGGTGGTCCCGGAGTGGAATGCATTTGTCGAAGTCTTCAACGGCAAGTACTTTTATGACAGCACCAGGGAATTGAAAATAGCAGAATTCCAACACCTTCACCAAAGTACAATAACAGTAGATCAGTACGAAGCGTAGTTCACTGAGTTGTCACAGTACGCCCCAAGACTGATCGAAGATCCGATAGACCGAACTAGGAGGTTTAGAGATGGGCTCAGACCGGAACTAAGAAGCCCATTAGTACCGTTCAATATGAAGGAGTACAACAACCTATATGAATGGGCCCAGTTGTTAGAGAGAGACCAAAACGAACAAGCCATTGTGTCTGGGTCAAGGTTCGGGTCAAGCAGGGAAGGAAATAGGTTTGGGAAGAAACTTATGACTGGAAGAATGTATCCTATACCGCCCAACAAAAAGGATGGGATTGGAAAGTCAGTACCCAACTCGAACGACGTGTGTTGTTTTTGAAGGAAGAGACATGGTTCAGTTCCATGTCATCTCAGAATGGGAGCTTGTTTTAAATGTGACCAACAAGTCCACCAGTTTAAGGATTGTCCGCGCAAGTAGATGGGACCATAGCTACTACCTCTGTCACCGATGGGACAAGACAGAGGGAATGCACCATAGTCAGGACACCACTAGGATGGTGAAGGAGATAGGAACAAACCGAGCAATGCATCGATCAAAAGAAAGAATGTTTTTGGGTTAATTTTATCAGAGTAGCGCAGTGAAATTTTGGGTTAAGCTTGTAGGATTTCAGTTGTTGAAATGAAGTCGTAGAAAGGAGAGTCGCTGACTAAAGTTGTTCTTGGTGATTTTTCATATGTATAACTTTGATATCATATATGAAAAGGTTTGGCTCGAGGAGCTTTTTAGTTGTAATGAATTGTTATCGTAATGTAATACAGTATGACTCGTTGATGAATGAAAGTTTCGAATTTGTCGAAAATCAAGGAGGACCCTTGTTTATTTTAATGTCGTCATTTAAGGAAACTAGTTATTGGATGTGGGTTGCCAATGTTATTTGGCAACTATAGTAGATACGACAGTTGAGGAGCCGAAAGTGGAAAGCATTGCCATGGTACGAAAGTTTTCTAACGTTTACCTAGAAGAATTATGCAGTTGCCCCCAGAAAGGGAGATCGAGTTTGTGTTTGAGTTGGCCCTAGGACGGAGCTAAACTCTAAGGCTCTCTACCATGTGGTGTTGTCAAAATTGAAGGAACTGAAGGTCGCAGATGCATTGAGTTGAAAGTTTTTGATTGCGCAGATGGTGATTAAAGAGTGGGTCTTACTCGAGAGAGCTCGAGATTTAGTTTTCAAATTTGAGATAGGCCACCCTTCAAATCTTATGGCCACCCTAAGAATTGAATCGAAATACAGCTAAGAATAAAGATGTTGCAGTTGACAGACCCAAAGATTCAGAAGATCCTGCAATAGGATACTGAGAAGAGAAATGTTGACTTTCAGATTTCTGAAGACGGAACATTGAGGTTTCATGGACGATTGTGTGTACCTGACGATACAAAGCTTAAGGAGGAGATCTTGTCAAAAGTTCATCGTAGCATTTCATTCATCTAGGCAGTACGAAGATGTATCAAAATCTGCGTCAACACATTTGATGGTCTGGTATGAAGGCGGACATCGCCAAGCATGTCACCAAGTGTTTGACGTGTCAGTAAATGAAGGAACAACATTATAAGCCGGGAGGACTTTTGCAACCTCTTTAGATTTCCGAGTGGAAATGGGAACACATCACAATGGACCTTGCGATTGGCTTACCGAGGAGTCAGAGAGGTAATGATTGCATTTGGGTTGTGGTTGACAAATTGACGAAATCTGCTCACTTTATCGCCGTACAGAAGGACCTTACTTTAGACAGATATGCAAAATCGTACGTGCATCAGATTGTTCATCTACACATAGTGCCGTTGACGATCACATTTGATAGAGACCTGCATTTTACAGCTACTTTTTGAAAAAGTTTGCAGATCGCCTTGGGAGCGAAGCTGCAATTCAGTACGGCTTATCATCCGTAAACAGATGGCCAGTCTGAAAGGACAATTCAGACTCTCGAGGACATGTTGAGAGCGTGTGTGCTAGACTTCAAAGGAAGCTGAGAAGAATAACTTCATCCCGTCGAGTTCGCCTACAACAATAGCTACCAGCAGAGTACTCAGATTGCCCCTTTTGAAGCGTTATATGGCAAAGCGTGTAAGACGCCAGTGTTGAGATGAGGTCGGAGAAAGAAAGATCATAGATCCATAGTTGGTTCAGTAATCAGCGAATGCAGTTGTTGTTATCAGAGACAGATTAAAGACCACTCAAAGCCGCCAGAAAATTTATGCTGGTAAGTGTCGAAAACCATTGGAATTCCAAGTTGGTGAACACGTCTTTTTGAAGGTGTAACCAATGAGGAGTACTTCATGCTTCGGCAATAAGGGAAAGCTAAGTCCGAAGTACGTAGGTCCCTTTGAGATTTTGGAAAGAATTGGGATCCTAGCCTATCGTCTTGCATTGCCGCTGAGGTTGACACAAGTGCATGGCGTCTTTCACGTGTTAATGTTGAGGACGTAGAAGCCTGACCTGACTCACATGCTAAATTTTGAAGAATCAGACGTGGACGATAGAGTGTTGTACGTGGAAAGCCCGGTTCAGATTGTGGATCAGAAAGAATAGATTATGCGCACCAAGCCAACCCCGTTGGTTAAAGTGGTCTAGCAACACCACGGCACTAAAGGAGCAACCTGGGAAAGCGAAGATTCGATGAGATGACTGTACCCCCACTTTTTTGTTTAAAAATTTGTAATGGTTTACATTTCGAGAACAAAATTTTTATAAGAGGGGAAGAGTTGTCACATCCTGGATTTCAGGTTCTGTTTTTAATTGAATGAATCGGGCTTTTCATCAACGTGCCTATACTTCTATTCTCTAAGCTGATCACTCACGGGATAACTAATCTATCAAGTGAAGCCGTTAAGGGATTATAATGCAATAGACTTGAGAATTCGACTAGAAATCGATTACTTGACCGTGCTAATCTGCCAAGGTCATTACGGCATAGTTAAAAATCGATAAGAAATTAGAGACAGGTCGATTCGATTGAGATATGTGATTTAGTGTGGCGAAGATGTACATTGTAGCATGAAATTGAAAGGCTAGTCGGTAGGCTAGGACACGCTAAAATTGTGCCCGTTTGAAATTAACCGCGAATTTAAACCCGATTTCAAAAATTGAAAGTTCTGTCATATCACAATTCATTTTAAGAACGTCAACTCACTCTCTGAAGATTTTTCTGCAAATCGAGATTTTTGGCGAAAATTCAAAGTTAGGCCATATTGGACCGGGAACTTTGAGGGACCATTTTTTATTGCACTTTTGGCCATCAAGTGGGATCTTTGGGCAAGGAAAAATGTGAATTTAAGTGTGGGTACCTTGGTTCAATTTATGGGCTTCAATTGGACTCACTTTGATGAGGATTTGAATGAAATTGAAGAGGGAAATGTGCAAATTCGTAGGTCATGGTGGGGTGCAACATTTGGGACACTTGGGAGGCTTCTTGAGGAAGATTTAGGAGAGATAAAGGGGCTGTGGACAAGGCTGACATGGTGGGGGCAAATGATGAGTGAATGGGGATGAGATTGAGGACTTTGGAGGCTAAATGGTGGACCCTCTTTAGCAGCCCTCCTCTTCTCCTTCCTTGGCTTCACTTTTACCATTGTTGAGCCATTTGAGAGCTTGAGAGAACCAGAAAACCAGAGGAGCCAGCCCCCTTGCCTGTCGACCGCCCGAAGCCACCAGAGCGTCACTCACCAGCCACTCACTCGCCTGAAGCTGCTCGATCTCGTTTGCTTGTCCTCGCGCCTTACTGCAGGCCCAAGCTACTTCAGCTCGCCGTTGCAGGCCACCAGGTCGCCGTCCAGCCGTCCCCGACTCCCCCAAGAATCGCTGTCGACCGCTGTAGCCCGCCTGGCTCGTTTCAGCCCTAACCAGCCGCTTGATCCAGCTCCTTTAGGCCTAGGACATAACCAAACTTCAACAAAGGCTGAGGTCTTCAAGGCCCATTTTAGGTCTCTTCCGGGCCTTGGTTGGTGTCACCATGAGCTTATTTGTCGCCCTCCTTCGCGTCGCCATCACCATGGACTCATCGGATTGCAAAATCGGTGAGTTTACTCACTAAACCTTGCTTAGGAGGTTAATTATACTTAAGGATTTATTAGATTAGCTTAAGAATGGATTAGTGATAATCTATCATGGTTACATTAGCCTTAGAATGGATTAGTTTTAATCTAATTAGTGAGATTAGCATTAATGAAGATGGACTAGTCCAAATCAGTGGACTTTCTCCAGTTTTGATCTCTGGATCCTCACCATTTGCCATTTTTGTCGATCGAAATGAGTTGCAAATTTGAGGTTAATTTCTTCTTGATAAATGTTTTAGATATCTTGAATAATGACATATATTTTACCCAAGTTTTTTAGGTATTTAAAAGAAAGAGATATCGGCTCCGTCATTTGTAAATAGAATCATGGACTGTGCTAGAATTTGTGACCTTTTAGGATTCAAGGGCTTTTTACCAGCTCTTATAATTCTAATTTAGAAATGGTTTCTGCATGAAAGTTCATTTTCACATCTTCTAGTTTAACATAGTCAAATTTTAGATCAAATGGACAAGTTTTGGATCTCAAACCAAGCTAGTTTTGGAAAACAGACTTTTGGAAACAAACATAGTTTATGTACTAGATCGAGCAATTTACTGGGCTTAATTCAGAAGGATCTGGGTTAAGGTGTCTCATGTAAAATGTTTGTTTATGTGTCCTTCACAATATACTCAAATTTAAGAATTTTCTGAATTTGTTTGATTAAGTTTCTAGATTCAAACTTAGAGACACGCGAGTGGACCGTTCTGCCGGTTAGGACCGATTATAGTTTTATGATGGTTCTCAATGCTTTGCTTGCTGGAAATTGTACATTTGGTGATGTGGTTGCTTTGTGATATGCCTGGAGGTTATGCGTGTTGATGCGCGAATGGTTGTGCCATGGTTGTGGCTTATTGTTATTGCTTTATGTGGTGATAATTGTAGGAGGATGAGTTGTGTTGAGTAAATCGATTGGTTGTGAGCCGATAAAGAACTAAGTGTTACACGATAATGAACCCTTGTGTGAGCCACCTCTAGTACCTTGTACCGTTACTTATTGTAGTTAAGGTCTAAGTGCTACAAGGTAACTTGAGTCACATGGGAGCCACCTCTAGAAGCCTTGCAGTATTGTCATGCATAGTATAGGGGCTAAGTACTACACGATAACGAGACTTCTTGTGAGTTACCTCTTGAACTTTATACTAGTGCTTTTTGTGGCCAAGAACTAAGTGCTACACGACAGTGTGACTTCGTGGGAGCCACTCTAGTAACTTGAGCTATTGCTTCTTCTAGATAAGAACTAAGTGTTACACGACAGCGTGACTTCGTGGAAGCCACCTCTAGTACCTCGTACTATGACTGATTGTGGTTAGGGACTAAGTGCCACGCGATATCGGAACTTCGTGGGGAGAGGGCACCTCTAGAACCTTAAGCCTGATTTTGAGTTTTGAGTCAGAGTATTGAGAGGAGATATCGAGTTGATTTGGAAATTTGAATATTGAGACTGAATATCGGGTGTGGATTGAACCACCGACATGAGTTACCCGCACTTGATTATAGGACAAAATTGTGTGACACGGTAGGGACATGTCATAATGATTTGGCCTTATAATCACGACTCTTGTCAATTGCTTGAATGAGTGATTTAGCTGCATTTGATTATGGGACAAAATTGTGTGGCACGGTATGGGACGTGTCATAACGATTTGGCATTATAATCGGAACTCTAGTGTTTCATTAGTTTGAAAGTGAAATGCTTCAAGTGATGAGTGCATTGGTTATATGCATATGTGATATATGAATTGTACTGATGTGCAGGAGGGAATAGAGGTGAGGTAGGTCCTCTATATTGTGTGTATAGGTCACCCTAGGCATATTTCCTTCCTAATAGGGGTTTAGGGGGTCAATTTGCTGAGACATTGTCTCACCCCGTCGTGGGCTTTAACTTTTCAAGTC
Source organism: Eucalyptus grandis (assembly GCF_016545825.1). Classification (NCBI taxonomy): domain Eukaryota; kingdom Viridiplantae; phylum Streptophyta; class Magnoliopsida; order Myrtales; family Myrtaceae; genus Eucalyptus; species Eucalyptus grandis. The sequence continues at coordinate 41,770,411 of NC_052614.1, forward strand.
CTTAGTGTGGAGAGCCCAGAGCTGGAGAATGAAGGGTCGGGAAGCGGGGATAACCTAGAGGTTTCTTTTTGAAATAGACCTCATGTACGTAGACCTTAGGGTTGAACTCTGTGTGTAAACCAAATTGTTTGTAAAAACGTGTTTGATTTGAAATTGGTGTCTTGCTTTTCTATCCCATGTCTGTTGTTGTTAGGGGATTAGTAAATTCGCTTCCGCATGTGCATTAAAATGAATGAGTCGGCAACGCACCTAGGAACGTCACAAAATTTTTATCGACCACCGAGGAATGTTCGCACGCTTAAGGATCGGGACGGGACAATCCGTCCACACCAAATTTCTTTACTATTTCTTTTGCGTACTTCTCTTGATGTATGAAGGTGCCTTTAGGTGATTGCTTGATTTGAAATCTGAGAAAGAAATTTAGTTCGCCGATGTCACGACTCGATCTCATTGCCATCAATCCTCCACCATGAGGAGAGGAAAGAAGGAAAGGTTGGATTTAGGGGTACTTAATCACGAGAGTTCCCTCATGACTTGTATTCCAAAAGACGTCATCATATCACCTTTTGGGTCAAACCTGTCGTGAGTTCCCTCCACAAGATCGCGAGTTCTCCCAAACTCGTACCCCGCGTGATAGCGGAGTATCGCGACCTATACCCACACAGGCGACACACCTCGAGAGAGGAGGTTAGATGTGAATAGCGGATTTAAGAGTATCTTTACTATGGTAGCTCTTTCAATAGTACCTTTTGCCCATAAGGAAGAAATTACTTCATCCTTTGGGGTACTGCCATATCAAGTATACTAAACCATGGTGAGTTTTATTGAAACTCGTACCTTGCACGATGGGTTCATTTAAACAGTCTAGTTGTTTATGACAACCTAAAAATAAGACAGGAGTTGCCACTAGCCTCATTTTGGGGGTCGGCTGAAAAACCCAATTGAGAGTCAGGAGTGTTCCCCCGATTCCTACGCAACCAAATATCTAGATTTGGAGACTTGGGTTACACTAATATTTTTGTTGGCACCCTTTCGGTACCTAAACAACACGTTGTGTTTATCTAACAAGTCCACGCATTTCTTCTTACATTTTCGAGATCGTTAGTCCTAAACTAGCGATAATACATGGTTGGTCATTTTCATACTATTCTATATCTAGAAAACAAGAAAAGAAAATAATAAATGTAATTGAAATTATGAGACAGTAAGTAAACAATCAAGGAAAACAGTAAATCTACCATGCAATCCTAGAAAATATAAAAAAGAAACACAATTGAAAAGAGGAAGAGAGAAAACCCACAACTCGTCGGGCTTTATATAACAAATAGAACTTGAGACATATGTCGGGAAAATGAATAGTACATGATAATGGTTAGAATAGACATTGAGCTCCACCATTGTGGCATCCTGAAATTCTTTGCTAGCCATTACGGGTGCTCCAATTAGCGTCTTGTATTAAAAATCTATGGCCGAGTTTAAATGGATAGATCTTGGAAGAGGATGGCTCATCTCTGGCCATGTGCATCATGAATTAGAATCCATAGGTTTGTAACTCTAAGTGTTTAGTTATTTAATTTTACTATATAGTACTTTAGTTTAATAAGATTTAATTAGTGTTTAAAAATAAAATTTAAAATTGATTTGAATTAGGTTGGGCCTTAGGCCCAAGAGCATGAATTTTGGAGGGCCAAATGGCCGGCCCATTGGAACCAAGGAGGGGCTGTCGACCGGTCCATTTGCTGGCCCAAAGCCCAGCCGAGAATGAGGCCCATCTTTGCATGGAGAAGGCCATGTGTCTCTCTCAAATTGCCAAGTGTAGATCATGCATTGGCTTGTGGAGAGGCAAACCATCATTGCTAATGATGGGAATTAGGGGAAATAAAAGGGGAAGAGAGAGAGAGAGTGGCTGGTTTTGAGAGAGGGAGAGAGAGGGAGAGAGCTGCTGAGAGAGAGTGAGATGCGAGAGAGAGGGAGGCCGAGGAGGAGGAGTCCGCCCGTCGCCGCCCGCACGCTGTTCGTCCGTCGCCGGTGTGCCGTCCGTGTGCTCGTATTTGCTTGGTCTTAGAGGCAAGTTGGGACTGATTTCCACCCCTTGCATGTGTGCCTTGCATGTATGATTTGTTTGTGGTAGGTTTCGGATCATAGGGAAGGCAAAAATCGGAGCTAGAATGTGGCTGTTCTTGACTTTGCATGCTGATTTCGTGAGATCCGTCTGAACCAGAATCTTGTGAGAGATTTCATGCATGTTTTGAGTTATATTTTGACTTTTATCTCTTCATGAAAGTTGTAGCTAACATCTTAAAATAAAACATACTAAAATTTGGTGCAAAATGAAGGATATTTGAGGGGTCAAACTCTCATCCTACGTAAATCCTAGATCTGGAATGTTTTCGCATGAACTGTTCGAGTCAGAACCTTGTGAGAGCTTTCATGGATGTTTTGAGTTCTATTTTGACTTTTATCTCTTCATGAAAGTTGTATATAACATATTAAACTACAACATACTCACATTTGGTGTAAAATTATGGAGATTTAAGGGGTCAAACTCTCATCCTACGGAGACATCAGATCTGGAACGATTTCACTGACCTTTCGGTGGATTTGTGGTTGCATGCTGATTTCTACTAAGAATATATTTCTGAATTCTTCAGGAAACTTGTAGATAACATCTTTAAGTTCAACATACTCAAATTTGAAGCAAAATGAACAAGTGTAGCCTAGTGAATCAGCTTACGCTTGAAAACCGTAGATCTGGAGACGCGGTACAGGTTACCCGAGACTTCATGGACCCATATGGAGACTTTCCTTTGAAAATATGACTTATATCTATTCATGAAAGTTGTAGGGGACATCTTGAAGTAAAAAATATCCAAATTTCAGAGGAAAATAATAAGTATAAGTGGGTAAAAACTCAGTATTTCGGAGAACCATGCACTGGACGTTTCGGGGTTAGATCCAGAAGCTTCGTGTGACTGTATAAAATAATATAAAAATAATTTGACTTATAATTTTTCATACAAAATCTAACTTAGTGTCTTGGCTATAACCTGGTAAAATTTCATAATTTTTGGAGGTCGTTTGGATATTTTAATAAAATTATTTCGGAAACTGTGCATTCTGATTTCATCCGAAATTACATGCCGTATTTGTGTGAATTATGATTTTGTGTAAAATTCTATTTGGCCATGTGTTTTAAATGAAATCACTATCCTATTGTCTTGCCTATCACTTGCCTTAATTTTATGATTTTGAGAATCATATGGATATTTAAATTTAATATTTTCGAAAGTGGGACAAGCTGGAATTTAAATAAATGTCAAAAAGGGCATTATAAATGGATTATTTTAATTGGTACGAATTCCATAAATTTTATTTTATGAATAATTGTACCTTGTTGCATGTATGATGAGGTCTTGATGCACGCATTGAGATGCATGAATGAATTTAATGCTGAATATGATTTTTGTTTGCCATTACATCATGTGCCATGCTGAATCGAGACCTAAACTGGTGAACATGAGTAATGATAAATGAGAAATCTATTTGTGGCGGATGATAATGCCCTAGGAGTATCGGGATGCCCGGTGGTATACGGTACGTAATTCCAAGGGAGGCCTGGTGGTATGTCGGTACGTAATTCCGGAGGGCAGGGGAAACCATTTTCATGGCGAGCCCCGGAGATTCCCCGGAGTGTCGGGATGCCCGGTGGTATACGGTACGTAATTCCAGGGGAGGCTTGGTGGTATGTCGGTACATAATTCCGGAAGCCCTGGAGGTTTGTGCCCGGGGGGATGCCTCGCGATGCTAGTTGGGATGCGAGATGCCCGGCCAGGGAGTGTAAATGCCGGATGCCCGGTTGTATCTTGGATACATGCCCGGAGGTTCCTCATGATGCCAGTTGGGATACGAGATGCCCGAAATGTGGGGGTGCCAGATGCCCGGTTGTATCTTGGATACATGCCCAGAGGTTTCTCGCAATGCCAGGATTGGGCGCGAGTGATGAATATGTGATGCAAACATTGGTCCCGGGAAAGAGAAATGTGACGGTCCAAAATGAAATTGAAATTGAATTATGCATGATGATATAAGCATGATATGATGAGATGTGCATGGATACATGGTAATGATGATGGTACATGTGATATGATGATATGATGATGATGTTACATGCATAGATGCATGGTAATGATGATGGTACACGTAATATGATGATATGATGATGATGTTACATGCATGGATGCATGGTAATGATGATGGTACATGTGATATGATGATATGATGATGATGTTATACGCATGGATGCATGGTAAGGATGATGCCATATGTGACATGTTGATGGTAAGTGTATGATATGATGATGAAGTCTATATGATGATGATGGTACATGAGATATGATGACATGTGCATGATGCCATGGTATGTTGTGCATGGATGCTTGTATGACATGTGATGCTATGATTGTGATGTTTGCATGGCATGATGTATTGAGTGGTTTATTAGTCCTTTACCTGCTGAGTGGCTGTACTCACCCTTTTGGGGACCAACATTTCAGACTAGATAAGATGCCTCTGCTGCCACTGCTACTAATAGACGGATCGAGTGATGAGGAGGAGGATATCAAAGGGAGGAACTTTTGGACGCCGACACAAATCGATGGACTTTAAGTATTCGACTGTTAGAAGAGATGTTGGTCATCTTTTGAAGTATAGCCGAGTATAGAAACATTGGCATTTCGATGTACCGACTAAAGATGTCCATCTGCTTTATGTAAATAAACGTGTTCGGTTTTAACTTATATAAGATGTTTAGTTGGTGTGCATCGTTTTTTGAATATAGGGAAGGGAGTTTGTTGGATGTGCTTCCGTATATGAATTACGCAAGGGACCTATAAAAAAAAATGTAAACCCCCTATGTTGTATGGACCCGCTGCAATTGAAATGGTATCAGAGTGACATGTTATTAGGAAAAGTAAATGGTAAGCGAGCGTGGCGACCCTAATTGAATCGGGGGCCGTTGAGGGGTGCCACAGCCATCTTCGTGCTTTCTTCATCTTCGGGGTCCTAATCTAATGTGACACCCCGAACCCTTCGCAGGTCGTCACCAGCGCCGATGTTACACTTTATTACCTTTTCCTATCTTGTACTTAGAACAAGCGTCGTTAATCACAGGCATTTTTTTTTTTAAAGCGGTTCCAGTGCGACTCATAGCGGAAGCAAATTAAACATCACCATCTATCCCCCTACCAATCCATGATACCAATACACACCAGCTAAACATCAAGATTTTATAAACAACTTCGACACTTTGCTTACATACATATATAGCAAGATGGGATTCCCTTCGGGTCGGTACAAAACAAGAAAGGCTAGGACTCTGCCATGTCCTGCCTAAAATCTCAAAAAGAAACCTCGACCCCTAACATCATACGAGCACAAAACCCCCCATCGAAAGTGTCAACTATCTACATCAAAAAGAGATCCAGCTCCTACTCATCGCGCGCAGGTCTCACACCCAACCCGGTGCATCAGGTGGTGGCGGCGGCAACATCCCTCGCATAGCTCCATCCCGACGAACGTGCACAGAAATGAACTCCTGAATGACAGGGCCCCCAGCTAGGCCTATGTCGTACATCACTAGACAATGTACTCGAATAAAAGTCAGTCCGAGAACAGAGGGACAGTCTATCTCAGCACACTCGACCTCTACATCGGACGGTAGACCATAAAACAGACCACGCGTGACGGCAGGAAGCAACATACTGGCTAATCTGAAATGTTATCCCCAAAAGGGGTGAGTACAACCACTCAAACAGATAGGAAATCCAATAACAACTCAATGCATCATGCATATCATCATACATTGCAGGCATTCCTTACCTTACAGCCATGCACATATTATCATGCATCATCATATCAATTCATAACGCATTCATGTATATCATCATCATCATACATGTCATCATCATCATTATCATCATGCATATCATCATGCATATCATCATGCATATCATATCATGGGTGATCATCATATCACATCACATATCATCATCATCATCATCATGCATATCATCATGCATATCATATCATGGGTGATCATCATATCGCATCACATATCATCATCATCATCATCATGCATATCATATCATGGGTTAATTTCCACTTTTAGCTTTCAATTTGATCACCACATCACCCATTCCTCAAATCATCAATTTCATCATCCCTTCGGGCAAAAACCTCCGACAGGGTTCCCAGCATTCCAGCCATCCCATGGCCACCGGGCTTCCGGCCCCCCACATTCCGGGCATCTCGCATCTCAACTAGTATCACGAGGCATTCCCTTCGGGCAGAAACCTCCGACAAGGATTCCGGCCTTTACCCTTCTAGCCAAGCATCTCGCACCCCAATCCTGGCATCGCGAGGCATTCCTTTCGGGCAAAGACCTCCGACAAGGCTTCCGACCCCCCACATTCCGGGCATCTTGAATCTCCCAGGGAATTCCGGCAATACATCTCTGTACATTCCGGCCTCATCCTCCACCACAACCACTTACTCACTTATCATTATCCACATTTATCATTGCTTTGATCTCATTTAACATGGCATATGATTCACACATGCATCACAATTCATGGTCATACATACACCAATGTCTTATCATACATGCAACAATGCATAATTATTTACTATTAAATTCAATGGAATTTATGGCCAATAAAATAATCCCTTTTTATTTTATTATTATATTATTATTATTATTATTTAATTTTATTATTATATTTATTTATTTTCATAAATAAATATTAAATTCAATATCTATGATTTTCCCAAAATCATAATATTCAAACAATCATTAAACAAACCAATAGGATGACAAATTTCATGCAAAATTCATGGCCAAATTGGATTTCACAATTTCCACAAAATAGCACATGATATTCGGATAATAACCAGAATGCACAGTTTCCAAATAAATTCGATTAAAATATCCATATGGCCTCCAAACATTACGAAATTTTACAGAGTGATATCCAATACATTTTTTCACAACTTTTATGAAGAACTCCAAGCCAGATTAGTTTTATATTATTTTACACGACCTCACGAAGCTTCTGGAACCACTACCGCATCGTCCAGAATACACATCTCCGAAATATTAAGATTTCACTCATCTATTCTCTTTCGTTTCCTCTGAAATTTGGATATGTTATGTATCAAGGTGTCCTCTACAATTTTCATGAAGAGACTTAGGTCAAATAACCAAATTATGGTCATCATTTAAGTCCTTGAAGTCTCGGGTATCTCAGAACACATCACCAGAATCATCGTCTCCAAGATCTAGCCGATTTACTAGGCTATACTTGTTCATTTCACTTCAAATTTGAGTATGTTGTATTTTAAGATGTTGCATACAACTTTGATGAAGACATCAAAGTCAGATTGTCATCACAAACCAACATGCAACCAAGAATCCAACAAGAGGTCAGTGAAAACTTCACAGATCTGGGGTCTCCGTAGAATAGAACTTTGACCCCTCATAACTCCATAAGTTTCCACGAAATTTCAGTATGTTGTACTAAAAGATGTTAGCTACAACTTCCATGAAGACATCGAAGCCAAAATCTGACTCCAAACACACATGCAAGCTCAAACAATTTACTGACTCACACAATCCGAGCAAGAACAGTCACACGGCTTGAAAACAACCAACCCTTACCTCGGTTTTTCTCACAAATATCACCCAAAATCGAACATGCAAACCATATACACACATGCAAGAGAAGTTAGAGGACTCCACTTGCCTCTAGGATGAACAAACGACGGCGTACGGCGGTGTACACGGTGAACGGACGGCGGGACACGGCGGCTCCTCCTCGGCTCCGCCTCCTCTCCCTCTCGGTCTCTCCCTCTCTCTCTCTCACCCTCTCTCTCGGCCGAATCAAGCAAAACCGGCCACCTTCTCTCTCTTCTCTCCTCTTATACCCCCTAGAGCCCATCATTAGTAATGATTGATTTGCCTCAACGAATGGCCAATGCATGGCCTCCTCCTTGCCACTTGTCTTGATCCATGCAAGATGGGCCTTGGAGTTGGGCTTGGGCTTGGGCCCATCCGGCCACTCCTCCTTGGGCTGGTCGACAGCCTCCTTGTGGGCTCTAATGGGCCGGCCAACTTGGCCCATTAGGGTTCCATTCTTGGGCTTAAGGCCCAATCAAATTTTAACCTCTTTTTTTTTTTGAAATTCTTCTATAAATATTTTTGAATTCCAATTTTCATCTCGGCCAAAGTCTTGGGATATTTTTGTTCATTGAAATTTAAATCATATGGCCAAGCATAGATTATTAATCTATTAAATTTAAATTTCCACAATCACAAGCACAAATCATCAAATTAAAAGACTAATGGCTAAAACATAAGCCATGGAAATTCTACCACCTAATTAAAGACTTTAACACACCTTAAGGCTTGGCTTTGAATTTCTGGGATGCCACATCTAAACCTAATCTAGAAACATATAACTAGGTACATACAATGGAAAGAAACAAGTATACACATCAAAACAATCCAAAACACAACATCATGTCAAGATGAATCATTTTAAAGAAAGTGCAATGCTAAAATCGGATTTTGGAAA